>NW_009700218.1:37055-53682 GCF_000703405.1 Apaloderma vittatum | reverse complement strand
TCCCCAGCCTATACTGGTACTTGGGGTTGCTTTTTCACAGGTTCAAGATTCTACACTTGCCCTTGTTGTATTTCATAAAATTTCTCCCTGCCCAACTCTCTAGCCTGTCTAGGTCTCACTGAATGGCAGCACAGCCTTCTGGTGTGTCAGCCACTCCTCCCAGTTCTGTGTCATCAGCAAACTTGCTGACAGTGCACTCTATTCCCTCATCCAGGTCATTGATTAATATATTGAATAGTACTGGTGTCAGTACAGACCCCTGAGGGACAAATAGGCTTTTCTCAGAAGATCTGGGTGGTGAGTTCCAGGGGTACTTGGATGTTGGATTTCTGCAGACAGAATAGGGGTAGTGCTGATTTTCAAAACTCATTGCCTCTACTGAGAAGCAAGATATGTGAAACTTACCCTTTCAAAACTCATCCTTTATTCATTCCCATCAGCTCTACTGGAAAAGCCAGTGTCTCATACACCATCCCTGACACTATCACTGAATGGAAAGCCAGTGCCTTCTGTGTGGAAGACTTGGTTGGATTCGGTGTGTCTGTGCCTACCACTCTGATAGCCTTTCAGCCTGTCTTTGTGGACCTGACCTTGCCATACTCTATCATCCAAGGAGAAGATTTCCTTCTTAGAGCCAATGCGTTCAACTACCTTGACCACTGCATTAAGGTGTGTAGTTCTGCCCACATTCTTAGACCTTATCCCATCTCCAAAGAAGGTACAGGAAAATGACTGGTGTAGATGACTGGATCTGTCTCTGCTCTTGATCAATGTACTGCTTATGTTATCTGATGATAGATTATCCTGGCTGGGTTTGTCTTCCTAAATCATTACAAAGCAGAGCGAGATCTGTGTGAACTGTTATTAGGATGGGTATATAAGCAACTGTCTCAAGATCCATAGAAGAGGGAAACAAGTGTTTAGCAGAGTATCACTCTCCATCCACAGTTGTGCCAGCCATTGATGGTTTTAGCAGGGGCTTTTCTTCAGTGATGTATGTGAAAGTATGAAGAAGCAAAGGGCTAGTGCTAGACAAAACGAATAAAGCAGGAAGAGCAAGAGTAGACAAACCCTTCTTCTTCTCTGGTGCAAAATTCACCAAAGTGTCAAAACAAGGAGGACAAAAATCCAGTATTTGCTCTATGGAGTATTTGTCCAGCTAGAGGCTGTGTTACTCCCAATCACTGCAGGATTGTACTCTCAATATTCAGTACCTTCCAGGCAAAAATAGTTCAAGAACACGGGTGTACTGCACCTCTGCATGGAAGGATCTTACACACTGTCCAAAGGATACTTGAAGAAAGAGAAACAGGGATCTTCTGTTTGGCTTCTTGATTCTTGTGCTGTATCTAGGAATCCTGAAAAAAAAAAAAAGAACTAGGTAGAGAGTCTAGATTTCTTCTGCTTGATTTGAATTCTGAAAATCAGCTCTCCAATCTCACAAGGAGATCACCAGCAAAGGAGGAAAAATTAAGACATAATTTAGGATTTTTTTTCCCAAACTCTGTCGAATTTGACTTAACAAAACAAAAATGCCTAGGGTTTTAAATATCCTAGAAAAAAAAACCAAAAGAACAATCTCCATTATTGAGGTTTTCATCTCTTAACCTTGTTTTTCAAGTGTTCCTACAACAACAGAGGAAAAAACACTATTCAGTGATTTCCTTTGCAAGTTAGTTCAAAGCTATTAGCCCCAGGTCAACTAAACATAACTCCACATCCTGATCAGGAATTATTAGCCCCAGGTCAACTAAACATAACTCCACATCCTGATCAGGAATTCTATGTATGTACAGACTATTTAACCTCTCAGTGAAAAATGTCATGAGAAGCAAAAGGGAATACTGTTAAGGTTACATCTGATGGATGATTCATCTAACATCATCATCCCAGGCCTTAAATCTGCTCTACACTGTTAACACTGGTCATAAGGAGAGACTACCTCACCCCTGTCTAACAATAAAGCACCATTTGCCTATGGTATAAAATATTCACCACATCACACTTCTCTTCCTGTTCTCAGATTCATGCTATGCTGTCAGATTCCCTTGATTACCAGGCCAAACTCATCTCACCAGAGGATGATGGATGTGTATGTGCCAAACAAAGAAAAACCTATGTCTGGAATATTTCCCCCAAAGAAACTGGTAAGTGCCTTTGAATCTGTCTAGTTTTCTATCTGGAGATTGATACTGAACACTTTATACCTCACCTGGAAAACCTAATCCTCTTCCAACCCAGAGAATTTGGTCCACCACTAGTCTTTCCAGCTGTCTGGGCTAAAGACCTCCTCCAAAACTTCAGTGTGTTTATTATTCCCATTTTCAGAGGTCCATTCTCTTCCTTTATGTCTCACCCAGAATAACTGACCATTCATTACAATGCACTACTTAGTACCTATTGATATTAATTTTCAGATTAAATTTCTTAATTTAGCTATCATTCTGCATGATAGAGATGCTTTTTTTTTCTCCTTTTCAACTACTATTTAAGGTAATGTAGTATTCAGCATTACCGCAGAGACCAAGGATGATGAAGATTGTGGAGACAAAGCACCTAGGAACATCAGTATTGACTACAGGGACAGACAGATCAGAACATTGTTGGTTGAGGTACAGCTGACAGCTCTTACTGTTTGCCCTGTACTCCCTTCTGTGAGAAAAAAAAAATACATCAAAAGTACCAAAAGCAAGTAAAAGTTTTTCAGGTTCCCTAAAGAACTCCTGGTTTGGCTCCACCTTCACCTGGCTTGTACAGGGTCTGGCTGTTCAATCTAAGATCAAGTCCACTCCCATCTGATGTCCTCTTCCATGAGGATCAGTAGGTGTTGGTAAAGTGTATGTCTCCCTCATGCTGGGGAAAAACTGGGAATGAGGGACTCCATCTGATGGGAACTTCCTTTTAATAACAGCCATATCAAGTGTGAACTTGTAAAAGTTGCTTCAGTCCAGCTGTCTTATGATGCAGGAGAATGGTGCAGGGGGTGGATCTTCAGTCAGTGCATTTCTTCTGCATGCTGTGTTCTCATCCACTGCATGTGTCTCTTCTTCCCATCACCATGCAGCCTGAAGGCATCAGAAGGGAAAAGACCCAAACCTCCCTAATCTGTACAAAAGGTGAGTGTCTTATATATGGCTATCCTAAGAGAAACTGAAAAGAAGGCTGGAGTTTGCACCCTTTCCTGCAGTTAGCTGATGCTTTTTCCACAGAGTTGCCCAAATGGCAGCTCATGTCAGTGTTACAGTTTAATTCCCTGTTACAAAATTCCTATGTGATGTGGTGCACACCGCTTAGGCAGTGCCTGTGCTGCAGTCGACAATGCTGAGATGTTGAAGGAAAGCTGCTATGCAGCTATCAAAGGCAGATGACCTTTTTGTGCAAAATCCGTGCTGCGTTTCATGCACTCATGTTGACTGCTGTTCTCTCTTCCAAGGATAACTGTATCTTGCAGCTTTCCACTTCTAGTGGGAATGGGAGAGGGAATATGGCATTCCCTTCCATGCCATCTCAGTGCTGACAGCAGTTTCCAAGGTTTCCTGAAAGCACTGCCTAAAAGAAGCACAAAAGCAGCCCTGACCCTCACCAGCCAGCTCTCCCTACTGTCTCACTGAAGAAATCCCCAGGGTTCATAGACACTACGGCCTGTGAGCACCAGCCTCACCCCATTCAGCTGATGCTGTTGAGCAATGACAGTCACTTTGGTCTGCTTTTCATAGTTTTGGTTTTGCTGTGCCCCCTTCTCTCTTGAAGTTCCAGTGAGAGCTGTGAGTTTCTGTCTTGCTGTCTCTTGTATGCAATTTTGCACTGTGCAATTTCTACCAGGAGCATTTCAGTGTTATAACCACTGTTCCTATACAAATGACCACAACATGATATTTTTCTCCACAGATGATGTAGCTATTCAAGATGTTGCTCTAGATCTACCTACAAATGTGGTGAAAGGATCAGCCAGAGCTTCCTTTTCTGTTGTTGGTAAATATGGTTTCCTTGTGTGGGAAACTTTTGAGCAAAGAGACTGATCCTCATCTTGTCCAGCAGTGCTCGTTGCTGAATCAGAGAAATTAAGTTTAAAAATTGGCTATATCCTTCTTAACTTTTCTGTTCAATTTTATTGCATGTGAATGTTTTACTCTGAAGTAGCACAGTTCTGAGTTATGGCCTCAGCCAAACTCATGTCAGTACATCTTTTTTCCATACATCCACATGCAAATCTTCTCAGTCCTTCCCTGAGGGGAACCTGGACCTAGTTACAGAACACACTAGTCATAAAATCTTTGCTTTGTAATGCTGATGATTTCAGCTCATTCTAGAAATCCCTTGCTGGATTGGTGCTATCTTTCCCAAAAATTAAAATTTAGAGGTGGTCTGTGATACATCTGTATAACTAATGTACCTTTTCAGCATTAGTTGTTAATTCTCCATTACATAGTTAACAGTAGCATCCCTGGGCTGTTTCCCTTCCCTCCTCGGAACAGAAGTTTCCTGGAAGATATTAATTTCTAATATGAAGAATCAACTTGAAGTGGCACTAAAATAGGTAGTGTTTCTGGGGTGAGAAATTTAGGCTAAGTAAGAAGAAGCAGGGAAGAGATTTCTTTGTTGACTACAAAGCATAACAGAACAAATTACTCAGTGCTGTGAGCTTCATGCTTGTTGGAAGGGCTTGCAGCTCCCACAAGGCTTTCTATGACTCTGACCATGGAGAAAAAAAATTACTATTTATTTCAGTGGCCATAAGCTGTGCTAATGCCCCCTGGCATCTGGTCTTCTTGCAGGCGACATCATGGGCACTGCCATGCAAAATGTGCACCAGCTCCTCCAGATGCCATTTGGCTGCGGGGAGCAGAACATGGTCCTGTTTGCACCCAACATCTACGTCCTGGACTACCTGAACAAGACAGGGCAGCTGAGCAAAGAGGTCAAATCCAAGGCCATTGGATTCTTAGTGAGCGGTGAGAGATGTGTGCTGACATTCCCACTGAGGGTCAGTGAGCAGAAGCAGCAGCATGGCTATCCTAGCAGTACAGCTCCACTGCTACAGCGCAGCTCAGTGACCCAAGGATCTGCCCTGATCAAGACGTTTGTTACTTTTGCTTTATCTTCTTTCTTTCCTTATCCTATTTTTCTGACACTCAACTGTCATGTTTTCTTTGAGGTTCTGTCTTTCTGTTCCTTTCCCCTTTTCCACCCAGGCACAGCATTGTTCCCTAATCCTGTTAGCTTAGCTGGACGACAGAGCTGAAACAACTCCTGCTGCTTTGTAGATACATGTCACCTTTCCGCTCTTTCCCACTGTAGTCTCAGAAAATTCTGATAGCAAACAGAATAGGATTTTGTTTTTAAATTAGGAAAACACTTCCTTTCCATATTTTTGCAGGCTACCAGAAGCAGCTGTCATACAAACATCCTGATGGGTCCTACAGCATCTTTGGCACCAGAGATAAAGAAGGGAACACCTGGTGAGTGACTGAGGGCAGAATTCAGAGATGAATTTGCATTGAATTCACATGATGCAAGTAAGAGGCACCTTTACTAGCTAAATCCAATGTACAGATCCAGCTAGGACTAGGACTCTGTAAGTACTAAGAAAAATGGTTCTCCACCCCCTGCCAGGTGGGGTGTACAGAGAGAAGGTGATCTGTAAAGACTGAGCTGATTTTTTGATTCGCATTCCTTCTGTCTCCCATGAAACCCAACGTACTGCAGTGCTCTGTAGCCAGGATCAGCCCCAGAGTGTACTGGACACCTTTCCTCTGTCCCATCTAGATACTACTCCTTTAACTACCCTATCCTGGAGGACCACAAAAAGAGAAAACACGCCACTGATATGTTGGCTCTAACTCTTCATGCTTGTGCATAGCATGAGTGGGAGGGCTGACTTTTTCTGTTCCTATTGCCAGTGCTCATCTCACAGCTTCACCTTTCCCTTGCAGGCTCACTGCCTTTGTGTACAAATCATTTGCACAAGCTAGTCACTTCATCTATATCGATGACAATGTCCAGGCTCAAACCCTGATGTGGCTGGCAAGCAAACAGAAACCAGATGGCTGTTTCCGAAGTGTTGGGACACTCTTCAATAATGCCTTGAAGGTGGTAGAGAATTACTTTTTAGTCAAATCAATGCTTTTTTTCATTAAGAACATGCTCTTCCATTACTGTTAAAAATTATACTTCAAATCATTGTCCTCTGCCAAGGACTAACTCTACACAGCTCAGAATTTGCAGCTCAGTCAGCTTCATCAAACTGTACTTTACATTTTGTGAGCACCTGAGATGGAGTTACAGGTCTGTAAGCTTGAGGGAGAGATATTTTTTGAGGTGAGAGTAATGGGCTTCTTTTGAATTAAGAACTATTTAAGAGCTACGTGTATGCTCTTCTTTCTTTTGGACTGCCTCCAGAACTGGCCATACTCTCCTAGCTGGGATATGACAATTCATATTTAAAGACTTCTCAGTCACTGATTATTCCTCTCTCCATCATTTTCAGGGAGGAGTAAATGATGAGCTGTCGCTTTCTGCCTACATCACCATTGCCATGCTAGAAGCTCATCACTCCAGCTCGGTAAGGAGACCTTCAGCTTCTGGTATGCAGCTAGAATTGGTCCCCAGTTGTTGACTTGGTTTCAGCATCTGCTGCAAATTGTCTAGGTAGCAAAGAGAGAGAAAGAGAGGGAGACATTTCTCCCAGGGAATGTGACCCAGTAATGTATCTGCACTAGTTGCTGTGATGGAGAATTTCCTCATCTTGATACCTCTTAAATCACTAGTGTGCAACAAGAAATTATATAAACCTCAGTGTGATTGGAACTTCTCTTTGAGAGACCCAAGGTCTGTCTGATTGAAAAGACAATGTGTCCTTTTTAAAAAGTAGCTGGTACAAAGGAGACAACAAAGGAGATGTTAGTCTTTAATATATGAGTTTCTCTGCCTTCAGTTTGTCATATCCTTTCTCAGGACCTTCCTGATCAGGGCATTAGTGAGGACACAGAGTCAAACTGTGAATGCCTTTGACTTGGTGTAAACCCAGTACAACTCCACAGGATTAAATAAAAATTGCACCATAGTCACTGAAGCTAGAGACTACTAGGCTGTATTAGTTCAAGACAACAGACATTTGACTAAAAAAAAAATGCAGAGTGAATTATTGTCATGGAGCTAAGCGGAAGAAATTAGCTGTAAAAGAATCAGAACAGTCTTCTGTTTATAGACCGACATCTTCAAGAACACACTGAAAAGCTACTTGATTTGTGGGGTTTCCTTTGAAATCCCTCCTGAAAGAATTGTGTGTTCTCTATTCTGAATTTACTATACAAACTGAAGTCCCTTTCTCATTGCTGTGATAGTGACAGGATGAAGAGCAAGTTTAAAGAAAATAAATGCTTGGCCAGGTGAAGAATATTGTCTTGAATTATATATATTTTTTGTTACTGTTGTTTTTTTAAAGTACCCTGTATTCCGAAATGCCTTTTTTTGTCTGGAGACCGCATCTGAGAAGAGTATCGATGATGTTTACACTCAGGCACTCATGGCCTATGCTTTCTGCTTAGCTGGCAAGGCAGAAAAATGTGAATTATTCCTCAGAGAGTTACAGAAATCAGCAAAGGAAGCTGGTGAGTTTCAACCACTTTGGAAATTTGGGAAGTGGAAAGAGGGAACAGATCTTACTGATGGTATGTGGTCTAACCTTGATAATATCGAGAGTATAGGCATATGAAACAACCTCCACAAATAATCTGTGGATTTAATTTACACATCTGCTGCTCTGTAGAGAGTTCTTCTGATAAACAGGCCAGGAGACAGTATGTCTCTGAGGCAGCATAGTGCAGTGACACGTGTAAATCCATTTTGGTTGCTCCTCACACTCTCTTTTTTTATTCAGATGGCTCACAGCACTGGGAGAAGGAGAAGACGTCTTCATCAGAAAAATCTCCCTCTTTCCTTGACCATGCTCCATCAGCTGAAGTTGAGATCACCAGCTACGTGCTGTTGGCATTGCTCTACAAACCCAACCGGAATCAAGAGGATCTCACAAAGGCCTCAAAGATTCTGCAGTGGATCATCAAGCAGCAGAATCCCTATGGAGGTTTCTCTTCTACCCAGGTGCCAAAACTCACTTCCACTCCCTAGCCAGTCCTAGGAACTGGGGTGCTGGTTCATGGTGCCAGTTTGACTACCTCATCTTATTTCTCTTTTGTATCTGCTGTCTCAAATACAGGGACCAAGCCTTTCTCTTAGAGATCAAAATGCTTTTTTTTCCCCCCCCCCTTCTTAAATGTGGAAAGGTTAAAGTCATACATTAGTAATTTGACTAGCAAGAAATACAGATGTTTGTGTCAGGGATGAGCCTAGAAAACACCAAATCCCAGCGCTTATATGACCAGGAAGTATTCCATAGTTCCCTACAAAACACATGCTTCACCACTATGAGGAATTCTACAAGTGTGCTCTAGTGCTCAGATTTTATGTTCTTAGACCTTCATATGAGTAGAGAGATTTCCTCCACCATAAAATATACATGCCAGAATTAAATAGTTGCTCGTATATTGGAACCCTGGAATTATACACAAATTCAGTGTTTCTTAAGCCAGCACAAAGTGACTGTGCTTTGTATTGGAATTGCGCCAGTCACTCTGTATAGTTAATTGTCTTTTATTATTTTCTTTCTTTCAGGACACAGTCATTGCTCTTCAAGCCCTTGCTGCTTATGGGGAGGCCACCTACAATTCTGTTACACAAAATGTAGTGAAGATCACTTCCAAAAAGTCTTTTGAGAAGGTATTTGTTGTAAGCAATGTGAACAGGCTTCTGCTGCAACAGACTCCCCTTACTGAGGTCCCTGGGAAATACAGCCTGACAGTGAATGGCAGTGGATGTGTACTTATGCAAGTAAGTGTCTGCTCTCCTCTCCTTTGTGTCTCACATTCTGCATACAATACAGCCATGTTTTTGATGTTTCTCTATCTGACTTCTCTTTATTTTTCCTAATTATTTGATTAAGCTATCTGAATACTCTTTTCTCCACCCCACATGCTGACTCCTATGAAGTCACAGCATGGGAAAAAAGAGTCCCTTCTGATTAGCAGCTGGTTTCTCTCTGAGAGGTGACACTGGATACAAGCACCTTCATTGTTAAAGAGCAGAAGTCTGATGTGTCTGCTATTGATGTAAGCTATGATCTTCTGCATAAAAGAAAGAGAAACCTTGCCAGGAAATTTCACTAAGTCTGATGGGGTCTTTTTGGAATGAAAAGAAAAACCTTTGGCATGCTTGAACAATAATGTTTTCTCCTCTTCCAGACAGTACTGAGATACAACATTTACCTTCTAGAGGGGGCCTTTGGATTTTCACTCTCAGTACAGACATCGAATGCTTCCTGCTCACTAGATCAACCAGCAAAATTTGACATTGTCCTTGTAAGCAGGTAATGTGCTATCAACAAATGAGCTGCACAGATGACAAGACAAACAGGGAAGATTGTTGTGTATATTCAGTTCTATTTATAAAGTCAAGAACCATGAGCTAATCAATATATTGATGATAGAAGCTTGTAAGACACAATATTCCAAAAGACCTTGTGGCTATAACCAATGGTGGTAGCACACACTTGTCCCCTTCATACTAGGGACCTCCCCAATGTTTCCTACCTGATCCAGTCTGCAAGGGCATGCGATTCACAACCACCTCCCCATGCTCTACAAGGCCAAGAGCAGGGAGTTGAGATATCCTTTCTCCAGCACGGTCCAGGCTGACAGGAGCCTCTGTTGTTTCAGTTACACAGGGAAGCGCAGCAGCTCCAACATGGTCATTATTGATGTGAAGATGCTCTCTGGCTTTGTTCCTGTTAAATCATCCCTGGATAAGGTAAACTAAAGGAGCAAGATGAAATGAGTTGCCCCAGGGACAGAGGAGAAAACTGGTCATGATGAAAACAGATGCCTGGTTAAGAAGCATTCATCCAAGAACCATACGAGGTGTTTGCCTGGCTGCACTATTTTCATTGCTGGGTGGAGGGAATGCCCTGCAGAGAGCTGTGAGCACACAGACCTTACCCAATTAAAAACTAGGAAGGGTTCCAGCTTGAGCCTGACCAGCTGGCAGCTGCAACTGAAAGCTGGCGCTGCCCAGGTAAAGAAAGGGTGGGAAAGCTGCCAGACTAGTTCTGAAAACTGTTCAACCCCGGGGTCAGGCAGTGTTCCCCAAAGGAACTACAGTGCCTCTCACACACTTGGGAAATGCTCATAACTGCTGCTAAGTCAAGGGGCAGTTTTTGCTCAGTCCTCTCAGCAACATCTGGGGTCGAAAAATCAGCTGCCAGCCCTTGAAACCTGGCTAGAAACTGAATGAATCCCACAGCCATGCAGTGTTCAGGTCTGAAGCAGCACTTAGTTTTTAATGCTTTATAAATATATTGATTTCCATTTACTTGTTTTAAAGCTCATTAACAGTCGCAAAGTGATGCAAGTGGAAAACAAGAAAACCCATGTTCTGCTTTATCTGGAAAATGTGAGTTGTCATCACTATGTATTTGATTTTCACAAAGATGCAAACAGCATATAATAGATGCATGTACAGCATAGATACACTCTCTAAAGTACATTTATCATGTTCCATTCCTCCTCAGCTTTTCCCTAATCACTAAGCTGCTTACTCCTCAAACTGCATGTAACCTCCCAACCTCCCAAACAGCTGCAAACTGATGCCTGCACTACTAGCAACTAGAAATAAGCTAATCAAACTAAGCTCACAGAAATTAATAAAAAATCCTTTTCGTTTCAGTCAATACCAGATAAACATGAGAAAAGAGGCTCTGTTCTGTGTATGTCCCTTTAGCAGACTTCTTGTAAAACCCAGTCCTTCCAACAGGACGCGAAACACTTCTCTGATCTTCTCTGGGAAGATTTCTGTTCCTTCTCTTAGCCTACTTCATTCCCAAATTTAACCTGTAATCTAATCCCTAGATCAGAATTTATGTAGTAAAAGTCCATTTCCTTGGGGCCCTGCAGAACTAACAACAGAATCCAAGAGCCCAGTGATATACATTGATTGCCAGTTTCTTTGTGGCACAAATTTTTCATGTCTGAAATGGGCGGGGCCACTGGGAGATCCTGGAGAATTAATCTCAGTCCCTGGTGAGGTTTTTTTCCTCTCTGGCAATAGGATGTGTAGTAACTCCTTTGGACTCTCCAAATATATTTCAGGTAACATGTCCCACATCCGTACCTGTGGCATCAATGGGATTTAGAATACACAGTTTATCAGTTACACCCTGGTCTGCTCCAGATGGTGTTGTACAAATAAAAAGACTTATGTGATCTCTGTCCCTTCATTCACAGCTCTCACAGAAGAAAAGAAAAGAAATCACTTTCTCAGTTGAGCAGGACTTTGTAGTGACCCATACCAAGCCAGCCTCTGTGCAGATCTATGATTACTATGAAACAGGTAGGTCTTTGATGTTAACTAACATGAAGTTTGGAAGAGGGACAGGGCTAGGAGAAACACTGTGTGCATTAACACAAGACCCAGAACCAGCCCCTCTGGAACAAACATTCTTCTGAACCCTATCAGGATCTGGATCTAGTGCCAGGGGAGAGACTAATTACACTTCAGTGAGCTTGATCTCATGCCCAAGGTGACAAGTGTGCAACAAAAATGCAAGTGATAAAAAGAAGGAGATTTCAAGGATCTACAGCTTAAGTGTGTGTAGGTTATACTCACCTCCACAGAAAGGTACAGAATGTGGCCTCCAGGCTAACAGGAATATTTCTTTCCTTCTTCTCCAGAAGAGTATGCTGTTGCTCAGTATACGTCACCTTGCAAAGAGACTGTTGCAGAAATGGACTAAAGATTAGCAAAGGTGAGTGAGAATCAGAAAAAAAAATGCAGACAAGAAGTTCAAGTACAAAGCATCATGAGCAGAGGGACTGGTGGCAGGATGGCCAGATCCTCTCCCATGACACACGTTCAGTGGACTCCAAGTGGAGACCCTATTGTTGTTTATGGGAAGAGCTCAGCCTCTAGGATGAAAGCCAAGGAGCAAAATAACAGAAAGACTGTGAAATACCTTCAGAGTTAGCTCAGAAGCATTGATGCTTAGAAAGGAATAATCTACCTACAGACATCCTTGAATCCTCCCTTTTGAAGTCTGTGCTTCATGGGCAAGGTGCTTCACATGGACTTACAGAAACCCTTTCCTCAGCAGTAGATATATTTTCTGAGGGGGGCACTAGAGGTGGCTTGAATAATGGACGTGGTGTGTTGACTAGGCAGGAGCACTGTGCTGTCTTGATGTAGGAGAGGTCCAGCTCTGTGTCCTGCTCAGCAAAGCAGTTATGCTGGCTGTTACCTGCTGAGTAGTTCCTGAAGGGTAAGGGCACAGCTTACTGCCAGACCTTGGTCCAATGTTTTACTGTTTTGCACAGAAGGGGCTGACAATCATGCATCCTGAAACTGTATTTTATATCCTGCAGTTGTTGGTCTGGTCTCATTGAGGTTATATTTCTTTTGAACTTCCCCCTGCAGGACCTTCAAAAACATTGAACAAGTGGTCAAGTACCCTGTTTTCTTCTGTCACTAAGTCCTGCAAAGGGCCATTTCACCTTGCTAATCACAGTGGGAGCCTGTGACATCATTTGAGTTAGTGTCTGATTCGCTGTTTCCTTTCAAAGAACGTGTCTCCAGATCTGTATCATAATCAGTATACCTTTCCATCAATAAAACTCCATTTTACATTGGGCATTGCCTTTTTTTTCCTGTGCCGCAGAACAGATATTTTAGTGATGGTCCTCGGGCTGTAGTTGCTGGCTGGGCGAGGATGAGGGAAGAAATATATCTGACCCACCTACAGCACTCAGCCTCCTCTCCCAGCTACAGCTCAAAACCACTGGCAACTACTGTAATACGCAGCGTGTTCAGTCCCTCCCACCTCTGGAGTGTAGGACTCATTGCTCAATGCTCCTGAACAGTCCCTCAACTTGCCCCAGAGCTGCCAGGATGCTGCCTCTTTCCTTAAGATGTAAAAGTAGGGTTTTATTCGTGGACATCATGGAGTGATTCTGAATCATGCATAGTAGAGGAGAGGGTGAAAGAGGGGCTGGATTCTGTCCAGGCCTGGGGAGTGCCTGGTCCCACATCCTAGGTGGAGAGGTGGGATCCTCACAGGTGATGGGATCCAGCTCCACACCAGCTGATTTGCCATATACTTGGGGCTGATCATCCGCCACACAGCAGCAGGGAGAAAATGATGAATCTGTCATTGATTTGGGGTAAAAACAACGTGCCATGCAAGGGTGTGAAAAAAGAATTTAAGTGGAGATGCAAACTCCAGATGGCTAGTATGCATTTTGAAAGAATCCATTTCACCGGGCAATTTGCTAAATTTGTGCATGGCCTTATTTTGGTTTTTTAAATTAAAAATAACCGTCATGTCAACACAGAATATCCCTCTTTTCAACTATTTTTTTTTTTTTACAAAAGGTAGTAAATAATTTAAGTCAGTGGGTTTTGTACTTCTGAGTTACTCAGGCCTCACTCCTCAGCAAAACAGTTGTCAGTCTCTGCAGGCAGCAGGGTACTCAAATACTCACAGGACCCATCAGCCATATGTGAGTTTTAGAACTGCATAGGACTGGCCATCCAGGATATGCATGATACTGATGTTATAAAAAGCCACTTCAAGTTTCACAGATGAGGAATTTGCGGGGCATGAAATTGTTTTGCAAAAGAGTGCACATTTCCATGCTAAATTCCAAAACTAATAATCCACTGGCAGTAGGAGGGAAGCAAGAAAGTCTGTGGATTTTGCTTTGCTGACATAACCCAACTGTAGCAACTCACTCAATTTACACGAGCATTGGACTGGACTAAAGCAAGAAAAATCAACAGTTAGAGCAACAAGGTTGAAAAGGAGAGCAGGCAGAGTGGATGTGGATACAGGATGTGCAACTTTCTGGAGGATTTGAGGCCAGTTAAGCCAAGGCTTCAGCATTCCACATGAAACTCATAAAAATACCCCTCAGGTCTGGCCAAATTTTATTCTGTTCAGTCAAACATAGTTTTCTGGGAAGAAACAAGGTTTCTCCCTGGGGGTATGGGGGTGGGTGGGGGTAAACACCTGGATTTTTATCATTCTTGTGAAGCTGTCTTTTCCTCTTAGGCCAAACCTGAACTACTAAAACATCAATAGAATATTTTCCACTGCAGATCTCTCCTTTGCATGCTGAAAATATAATGCTGATCCTGCCTTGGAGTCCTCTGCTCCTGCCTCCTATCTCACTAGTGCTCCTGCTGGGAGAACCAGGACCTCCCTTAATAAGGTTGATTTCACCAGAGCTCCTGGACCCCATGTTGTCACGCTGTGTATATAATCTGGCAGCAGGGAGATTCGAAGAGTCTTACTTCAGAGTGAAAGGAGGGTAAATAGGAATGAGGCAGGCAGAGCTGGAGAGAAAAAAGAAAAAAAAATCACCCTACTGTGTACTGACAGGGCTCTGCAGGCATGCTACCAAAGTGCTAACATTGCAGAGTTTTTTTCAGCCTTCCACTCTGGCTCAGTACCCACAGGGAGGTCAAGGCTGGGTCATTACCAGAGGCAGTTGCATAACCATGCCACATGTTTTCTACTTCACTTTACTGGAAGTGACTGGCTCTAGGCCCCATTGGTTCCCTTTGCTCTCCCTTCTGTCAAGGCAAGGTGTGTCCACACTTAGTGACCTGAGGTCTGTGCCATGGTAAAGCTCATCTGGGAAGTCCCATCTGCTGAGTGTGGGATGCACAACTGACTCTCTCCTCACAGCCCCTGGCTGCCTAGGTGAGGTCTTGAACCCTTCCAACCGCCCATGTCCAGTGGAGAGTATCCCAAAAACAGGAGGGAAGTGCAGTGGTGTGACACAGCCAGGGCAGGGTCTGCAGCAGGACACCCTGTTCTCCAGCTGTGTTACAGCATCACAGCTCATACCCCTTTCCCTGACCTTAAGGGCCAAACTCCACTAGCTCTGTCCTACCTAACAAGGTGCAACAGTATGAAGTAAAGGTGCAGGGGAAAGGGTTAAACATGAGAATATCTGATTTTCTTGTCACATACTCCATCAGGACTTCTCACCTTGCTTTCCTGTAGCAAACTCCATCTCAAAAATCCAGACTCTTATCAGCTGAACCTCAGCTTCTCTCTGCACTGGGGAAAGACCCGTGTCTTGAGCACCAAATGACATCTGGCTTAGCTGTGACACAGGGAGAAGCCTGGGCTTGCCTGATGCTACCCAGCAAGTCAGTAGCTGAGCTAAGCATAAAGCCCTCACGGCTGGAGGAGAGACCCCCTTGCACAGCCACCACAGCAAGTACAGCATGGTCTGTCCCGCTGGTGGCATGGGCACAGCCCTCTGCTGCCCTCTCCTAGCAAAGCCATTCAGAGAGGGGCAATAGTTTGGGGGTTCAATTTTTTGTAGATAAATAAACATCAAATCTAAATGGGAAAAATCTTTGAAATGCCTATGCCATGTAAGTACAGTCTTTTCCTCTGTTAATGCTCTTGCTCATGGCCTTGCACCATCAAGTTAGGATGGTTTTGGGGGTTGGCTATCTCATGGCACCTCTGGGAACCTCTTCTGTTGTTGCATTACCCTCAGGAGAAGCATCTTTAACTTCCATCTCCTCAGCATATATAGCTTGGCCCATTGCCTCTGCTTCTGACACTGTGCATCTCTGAGAACATCCTGGCTCCAACTTCATTCCACCTGTCTTGAACATCAGCCTTGGGGCCTGCAGAAGGACCTTCATGAAAGGCCTATAACTCATCTGAGCGGAGAGGGAGCCCAGGCAATAACATGACAGCTAAAGCTGAACACAAAGTCTAGATGAATTTTTTATGGGTTTTTGGTATGTTAAAATTTTATCTGAAAAGAGGAGTCATACCACTCGAAAAGAGTATAGTGAATTGTCCCAAGTGCTGTTTTCAGACATGTTTGTAAATGCCTCAGCTTTTCTTCTCCCTTTTCTTGGCAATAGTCTTAGTAATATAAATGAATAAATGAAAACAGCATTTTACTCTTTACTACATAAGGAATTATCTTCATTTCTCTGTGATATCAAAAAAGAATCTGTGAACACGCGAGCAGCTACTTTCTCGCTTATATTTGCTTTTAATTTATTAGATCTCATTCACTAATTAGCTTTAATTAATTTAATAGTGGGATTTCAACAGCTGCTCCTACTCTCTACATACTGTGCACTACAAATACCAGACAGACACACTGCAGAGTTCTCACACCAAAGGTTTAACAACCTTGGTTGCAGTCTTTTTTGCAACATACAGCACAGGTTTCTTTTAGGACAAGACAAAGTTTATACATAGAGGTGACATTGGAGAAGTGGATAAACCCTCCTTTGTGTAAGACTTGCTCTACAAAAGGGCTATCCTTATATCACACAAAATACAGTCACTGGACTATTCATATAACCCAGCTACCAATTTAATTTGCAATGTAATCTACAAAGCACATTAAAATGAGAGCAATTTGTTGATGCCAATGCCATGCCTGAATTTACTCATTTGCTTATAGGACACCTCAGAAACATGAGTTATATTTTCCAGCCCAGCTGTCTATGCCTGGGAAAAGCAGTTAATGTGCCACCA
>NW_009700218.1:0-37024 GCF_000703405.1 Apaloderma vittatum | reverse complement strand
GAGGTTAAGATGTACAGCAGGACACTGGAGTGGATAATCTTCATTTGCTCTGATATTTTCAGTTTAATTTGAAGTTTAGCTGATGAAGCTTTTTTATGGTGTCTTGTTTCATTGTATATCTTCCTTTATCTTGAATAATGTTCATGTTATCTTAGGTTTTCTGATAGGGGATCTTTTTTTCCCTATGGCCTGTGAAATATTTTGTCTCCCAGATGATAATGAACCCTTTTTTATTCCTCTGGGTATTGCTGCTACTCCTATTAATTTATACAAGTATTTTTCCTGCAATGCTTTTTTGTCAATTGAAATTAATCACTTCTGGGTTCCTTGCTTTATATACATAGGCTGTGGAAACTAATACCATTATTTGGATTTCCTTTAAAATAAAAATATCTAATTCTTCTTTTTTTTTCCTCCTGAAGGCTGAACAGCTAACACCATTTTGTAAACTAGAGCTGTTAATTTAAGTCTCAGGTTTTACAGTGACAGTTTTTAGTCCTGTCCCCATTCAGTGGTCATGTAGGTACCAAAAACAAACATTCCTTTTCTAGAGCTGGTGGTTTCCACCAGGGCTTCTTATGCAAAAGTGCATGGACCACCTTATGCACAATACCAGTGTTACCAAGAACCATTCCCTCAGCCTTTTCTTTTAAAACATGTATTTTCTTTAAAGCCAAAGATTGAAGTTCGGTTTATTGCTTTTGGTTTTGAGGGCTCAGCATTGTGCTACAAACCTTGAGCAGGCAGAACAGGAACATAGCAAAGAAGCAGGTGTTTGTCTTGGGATTACTTACCTGTGGTGACAGTGTTTCCAAAATTGCTTAAGATTGCTGGGGCAGACAAGGATTCCTACACATAACAGTGTTGTGATGGTACTAAGGGTATTTATACACACCCGCAGACACCTTCTCTTCCTGCAATCTCAGTGACCAGTGAGCAACTCTGTTATTGGACATTTGGCAGCCACCTATAAAGCTGAACAATAGAAACTGAAAAGACATCAGAGGAAAATACACCCAGATTGGGTTAAGGTGATTAAAATTGCACAGCTCGATATCTTACTTTATTTTCACAGGAAAATACATGGTCATAAACTTGGAAATGTAGAACACTGCACATTTTTCTGTCATCTTTTTTAGGCAATGACATGAAGACTGTATGGCTTACAGGAAACTTTCTAGAATAAGATTTTCTATGACTGGAATTTATCAATATTTAAGATGGTCTGTATTAACTTACTAATTCCATCTTTTGTGTCAGTTAGTCCAACTCAAAATAACATATTTGAAAGTGCTGATGGAAAAGAACATGCAAAGGAATTATTGAGGAGAATTAAATGCTCCAGAAAATAATGATTAAAAAACCAGTCATAATGATATACTCAGGCAAAGTAAAAATGCTCCCATGGCATCCATTTCTTACTGACTTCGTGTCTTGCTTGATTTTGATACAATAATACCTGGAAAGAAAATCCAATGCATTAGCACATGTATCTTACCCGTATACCACCGTAACTTTTCTGAGAATTATCTAGAATTTAGCTAATTTCCCAAGTGGCCTTTGGAAAACCCAAATTTTAGAATAAAGTTATAGTTTTACTCTAGCACTGGAAATAAGTAAGTCTCAAAAACCTTCTATGGAATAGCCAAAAGATGTGCTACCTTTAAAAGTAAGAGCATTTATTTTCAAGTAGTATAAACAAAAATTAATCACTATCATTTAACATAGAAATCCACTCTGCCAGTAGAGTTATAAAAAATTTGATTTGGGAATTTGGGCTAAACCAACCATTTACTGTGATGTATGTGGCCTAAATTCAATTCTTTGTGTTCAATAGTTAAGTGATGATTCACTTAGGCTTTGTGCCAGCTTAATATGGGGACTAGTCACTGAAGATATCAGATATGTACAGATTGTCTCCTCATTTTCCAGGTGCATAGTGACTCCTGACATGTATGGAGTACTATCATAAGAGGAATATCTTCCCTGTGGTTAAAATCATGACTGCCCTTTCACCAAAGCCATCACCATGTACGGCAAAGATGTTGCATATCTGTTTCAGCAGTGATACCTTCCATCAGACTAGCTAGCCTTGTTGGAAGAAATAGCCAGTCTTTCAGACCCACAAGCTCTCCTTCAGGTCTGAAAAAGCACCCAAACGCTTTCAGGCTAAACACAAGTTTGGACCACTTGTTCTGAACTTTGTGAGAGACGAACCACCCGAAGCATCAACTGAGAAGCAGGTATTTTATATCACGAGGATGGTAAATTAGTAGAAGAACACATTAATGAATAGGATCTCCATTGAATTGCTGGTTTTGATGGCCCTGTATATCCATGAATTGTAGTTTTACATGCTCATCCTTAAAGCATGCTTTGCATGTGTCCACTCAGATTTCTTTTTTGGGGGGTTCAGTTTACAGCAGCCTGAATGACAACAGGCAACTTGGGATGAGTCATGTTTTCCAGCAAATCCCCAAGACACTATTGCCTTGAAAACTGCTATTTTGCATGAATTTACTGGTGAAGTTGAGGATGGGAGTGAGAGGACATACAATAAGGAGCATTTCTGGACAAAGATCTGTACGATTTTTATTACTTGGTAGTTACACAACCGCTTTTTTGTCAGTATTTCCATCTCTAACTGAAAATTTACTAAACTTTTCGGTTTGTGAGAGTATGTGTTCATTCCTTCTCCACAGGATATTTATACAACAGTTCCCCCCTGCCCCTGGCAGACAGTGGCTGACTGTTTTCCTAACTTTTGTGTTTTATAAAAGATGTTAATTTTCATTCCATGAGAGACTGTGCCTGAACACCATTCTTTAACTTCCTTTTATCCCCAGACATTTCTCCTGGTCCTTTGCACTGCTTTCCCTGCAGTTTTCTGGCTACTACATCAGAGTCAAGACACACTGTATAGCCAACATTCAGTCTTAAGCATTCACACTTTTTCAAAACTTAATCTTCAGACGAGAAGCAAATACTGCTGCCATGATCTAATAACTTCCCTTGCACAGAGCAAAGAACCTCTGCCAGTAATGTGACTTCACATAGACACGTTTAAGGCAGTTTGTGATGAAGCATTTTCTCTGCTGGGTTTTTCATATACAACAGAAATCTTCACAGGGATCATGAATCTTTTATAAAGAGTGCTACTGAGTCCTTTCACTACACTGGCACTGGAGAGCATGGTGACAGTCCAACAGCTGCAATCCTGCAGATTTACGTGAACTGATGCAAACCCCCCACCTAGTTTGGCTTCTCAGGGAGTGCTTGTAGTTTGGACTGAATATTTCTGTTCAATGACCTACAGGAATTTACCAAACATTTTTTCTTATTAGATTCAACTACTGGATAAGCCACTACAAAAAGAGCTTTGCAGAAAACCAAGTCAAGTGAGCAGTATCATTTCTGAGCGACTTTTGTTACAAACGTGACTCACGGCAGCACAGATCTGAATCAGGCAAAGAGAAGGAGAAGCCACCTGGAGCACCTGGAACATCTACACTCTAGGTGACACTTAAGGATAGAAGATGATCACCATGCTGAGGATGTCTCCCAGTGGTATTGTGTAATATTTGTTCATATTCACAGTGGAAACAGGCTTATTTCCATGTCTAGATCAGTACCCCACCTCATTTTGAGTTACATTCCTGACATACTAATTGTCTAATTCATCATAGCTCTGTTAGTAACTGTGTCAGCATGCTACTACAGTATTCTATGAAAATAATATGGGCAATGTTTCTGCCTGTGGGTTTCCTTTTGTTCTTAAAATACCTATAAACCTGGCTTTTGGCTTCAAAAGATCACAGTACCCCACATCAGGGTGCTGTGGTTGGATGCTGCCCACAGGGAATATTACTCTGTGTTGAACATAGTTCAGTTCCGCAACACTGTGGATTTCCGATGGGTTAAAGAAATCACTCCAAGATTTCTAATGTAAGCACTGTCCAATAAACACCCTTCCCCCATCTGGAAAGTCTCCGGCCAAATGCTGTCCCACTGTTCCAGCTCCTCCTTACTGCCTCTCCCTTGTTTCCGGATGGGTCCTGGCCCCCAGCCCTTATCTCCTCCAGCCCCTGGCTGTTTGCACAGAGCAGTTATAAAGAGGCTGACCCAGCAGAGAGTGGAGGGGAATTACAAGGTGCAGGAAAACAGCAGCGCTGGACCAGGCTAGGTGTCTGCCTGACTCACCATAACCTGCTCTGCGCCATGGGGAAGGACAGGCTGCCCAGCAAACCAAATATCTTCTTCCTTCTCTTCTTCCTTCCAGGAAATACCTCTCCCACCACAGAACCGTAAGCTATACACGTGGAGGGGGGATGGAGGTCTTAGTGGTCTTTTTTGTCCTTCAGTTTTCTTCCTTTCTGTCCAACAGCTGTGCCGGTTTCTTCCACTACTGCTCTGCACCCCAATACTAGCCAAGCCCTGGGACCCCCACGCAGTTCTGCCAGTTCTCCCTGATCTAACCCTGCAGCCTTCTGATTGTCCAGCCCTGGGACCCCTGCGCAGCTCTGCCAGTGCCCACCCTCCTGCTCCGCAGCTGCCTGCTAGTCCAGCCCTAGATCCTCACAACATCTTTGCCAAAGTATACTCCTGTCTAGAAATTTTCAGGTGCCTGTGTTTTTGTCGGCGTGGTGCCAGAATTCCTGCACTTACCTTTCCTGTAGTATCCTAGTTTCAATCACCGACTTATTTCCCCCTGTTGTCCCGTTGCTTTGAAGCCTTTTTACTCCCCTTTCTCCTGTTTCTTTCAAGCCAGTTTGTTTCCCTTGGCACCATCTGATGTACTTGTTCCCAAAGAGGATCTGTGACCTAGATTCTCTTCCTCTGGCATGGTGCCTGGCACTGGCACCCTCCCCTGGGGCATCCACCTCAGAGCTCTGCAAACCAGCAGCATGGCTGCAGCATCCACTCTGCTGAGGGTCCCTAGGAGAAGGGCAGCCCAGCATGGCACCTGCAGACTGGATTTTGGCATCCCCACCCAAGCCTTGCCTACCAGAGGGTTACTCTGGAGCCTCTAGTTTTGATGGGAGTAGACTCCCTCTTCCTTTGCTGTCACAGGCTGTCCCGCCTGCTGTGCTGGCAGAAGTGCAGTTCTCACCAATGCGGGTCTCATAATGCTTGCTGCAAAGATTTCATGCCCACAAGCAGGGCAGTAGTGCTAGCAGGAGGTGCAACATTACTGCTGCTGTTTACTGTGTGGCCAGAGGTGAAGTGGTGACCAGCTCAGACTGAAGGACCTTTGACTCACACTGTACCATCAACTCCTCATTCATCTGCTCTGTGTGGGTGCTTCTGAGGTAGATCAGCCAGCCAAGTCTGCTTTGGAGTCAAGGAGGGCTCTCTGGTGTCCCTGCAGCAATCTGATGCAATTAAGTAATCATAATTCATTCGTGCCCAAATTCAAGGGGAAAGCAAATGAATCTGTACTGCTCAGACTTTTCCTCCTATGAGCAACATGCTGCTCTTTGTCCCTGACCTGAGCACCATTTTGGGAGGGGAGAAGGAGGAACGGCTGAGAGAGGTGGCAGAGGGAAGGATATAGCTGTATTCCACAGAATGAAGATGGGAGCTCCATAGGGAGGCAGTGGTGTCTCAGCAGTGAGTTGCTAGGTAGTATGAGGATAGTAGTTGTAAGCGCTGCAGGGTAGATTAGTTGCTGTGTACAGCACAGAAGGAAAGCCGCCCTTGAACTGAAGACAAAATGAAGCTTCCAACCAAGACTGGTTTACTGTGCCCTCTCCAAGTAGGGAGATTATTTCTCTGAGCAACAGCAGTTGCTGCTGTTTCTGTTTCAGATGTGGCCAGCTGCACAGGAGACAAAAATAAGATTCAGACTATATATTAGAAAAAAACTTATTCACCAAATTAGTGCAGCACTGGAACAGCTGACCCAGAGAGATGGTGAAAACTCCATCCATTGAGTTCTTTGCAACAGTCCTGTTCCAGAGGAGAAGTTGGGCTTGAAACATGCAGAGGTCCCTTGCAAGCAAAAAATCTTACGATTCTGCAAAATACTGACAGCAAGATATTTTTTTTCTTGTTCTGCATATGTTTTGGAAGAATTCAACAGGAGGTATTGTTCTCCTATTCTGTTACATGGCTGTGCATGTAAGCAGTTTTACAATGCACTGTACTTTGGGGACACACTGTATGTGGTCAGAAATGCAAGGGCATGATGGCGCTTGGCAGGTATGGATTTGGACTGATGGAGCTGATGAAATTCACTGCCTTCTTTGGTGGAGCGTTTGTTCTAGGAAGTAGCTGAGAGTCAATACACAGACATCAGTCCACCTTAAGGTAAAATATTACCTTCTCTGTGTAGACAATCTCATAATTTTTTGCCTCAGCCACTTTGTCTAGGGTCTCCTGTCCCTCCCTGATGAGTGGCTGCTGAGGTCTTTTGGCAGCCCAGATGCTTTCTCTCCTGGAATACCTGTACAGGGCTTTGTCACCCAAGATATTTAAGGCTCTAATAGTAGTTTATTTCACCTAGGTCTCTTCACCAACACATCCCAAACCAGCTAAATAGAGGTTTATAAACTGCGTATTTCATATCCTTGTTTCAAAGGCAAGGAAGCCGGCATAGGGGGAAGGTCTGCATGTTGGCCAAAGTTTCAGCAGAACATTGAACAGGAAGAGGAATGAGTCCAAATTCCCCAAGAACTAGGTCACGATGTCCCTTCAGTGGGCTGGATGTTACAGTCAGACTGCCAGTGACACTGATGGAGCAGAGGAAAAGAGATGAGTGGAAACAGGCATTAGGTGAAACTATGGTGTGAAGGCTGTGGAGGAAGGGGAGTGCTGGAGCAAGCAGATAGTCACAAGCTGTAAGTCACTCCCTGGGTGGCTGGAGTTCCCTCCTTTCACTGGTTCTGCAGCAGCATGGACTGACCAGAGCTGCCAGCTGGCTCCTCACCACACTTCATCCCATTGACTGGTGGTGAGGGAAATGGAGGGACTGTCGTGGTCCCATTGCCAGTAGCTTTAGGACTTCCCAGAAGCTGGGAGCCCAGGCAATAATGTAGACCTAGATGGGCCCAGCTATCTCTTACCAGGTTGGCACCATCTGGCAAAGTGCACATTAGTCTTCCCCAGTGGAGGTCCCATGGAAAAGCAGTATGAGCAGTCTTGACCACAGGTTTTGTCCCATGTGTACGGTGATTACCTGCGAGGTGAACTGCCACCAGAACCTTCTGCTGCTGCATTTGGATAGCTTGGTTGTGCACAGGGAAGCAGAAATACCAGACACAGAAAAATGGTCCAGCATCAGACCAGAGAAACTCTAGTCTGGATCTATATTCTGTCCGCGTCAGTGGTAGGTCCTGAGGGACAGAGTAGTGGAGACAGGCAAGTACTGTGAAAATCAGTTTTCCCATCTGCTGTGGCCTTAGGAAGCTTCTATCAGAGGTTCAAGGTCTTAGAGTGGCAAGGATTATACCTGTGCTGCTACATTTTCTAGCCATTTCTGGGCAATGAATTTGCCCAGGACATTTTAAAAAACTTTTGCATCAGGAGTAGCTGATCTTCTTGTTCTTATGAGCCTCATAGCAAATTTTATGTAGCCGATGCCACAAAGCAGGTACTATATGCATTGGAGAGTTATTGGCAGGTGGCGACTGACAGTTTCTTTTAAGGGTCTGCACTTCATTGGACACACAGGTTAAGCCCTAATTATCCAGCTCAGTGGGACCTACTGATTCCTTTCGTTCCTCACCCAGGGAAGGACAGTCTATCAACCGGTGCAGCCTGGGTATACATGCTGTTCTTTGACTGCCTGAGAGCACCAGAAGGCTCAAGGGGCACATGCTGGCCATACCAGAATTGTACATTTGGATTTTACAGCATCTGGTAGCATCAAGTTCCTCAGTTTACTTTTGTACATAAATGAAAAAGTTTCAGCTCTCTTCTATTTTTAAGCCAGCTGCTTAACATTTTCTCCTGGTGCTGTTTATTACACATATTGTCACAGGTGATGAAGAAACTATATTTTCTTTTGTGCATGTCAGGATTTATATATCAATTATATATTTCTGTCATGCCTTTTTCCCAGCTGAAGAGTCTTAGTCTACGTAGCATCTCCTCCTGTGGAAATTATTACAGATTTTAGATAATCTCTGTTTCCTTTCACTGTATCTTTTCTGAATCCACTTTTTAAATGCACATCATATGTGAGATATGGAAGTACCTTGCAATTACACAATGGCAAAGTGATGTGTTCTGACTTGTACTCTATTCCTTTTTGAACATTTCCCTACAGTCCATTTGTTATCACTGAATGAGAATTTACCAAGAGTGACCAACAGCCCATTTAGTGATACAGCATATACACGATAGCCTATATAGTGTTGAGGTAAATTTTTTTCTTCCTCTATTGATTATTCTCAATTTACTAACAGTTCATGACATTTTTGCTACACAGTCCCAGAAAATTGCACTTCCCAGACCATTTACAAGTGTACTGAACAACAGGGATCTCCACACAGACTCCAGAGATTTTCACTGGTTCCTACCTTTGCTTCCTATCTTTTACCAGTTAATCTAGGTCAGAACTAATAATCTGATTTATTAGCAAAAAAAAAAAGTAAAATAATCCCTTTTATTGGATGGCAGCTTAGTTTAAAGGTCTTTTGTGAGGGGCCTTTGTTAAAAGCCCTTTGAAGATGCAAGTACACTTGTGTTGCAATAAAATGCTACCCTCTGAAATCCTTTGTGTGTTCATCTTATTAGGATCCCAAACTGCAAGCACTTGCATTTTTGCTCAGCATGAGAAGGCTTTGGAAAACTGGATAGGCAAAGACAGGGGGAGCCAGACAAGTGGGTGGTTTTTTCAACCCTGAAACTGCTGAATTTTCAACCTTTTTTAGCTAATGCCTTCGACTCTAAATAGCAGTTTGTGGGACATACAAAAATCAATTAACAGCTTGGAACCTTTCACACTATCCTTACTCCCTGCTGTGAAGCTGAACAAAACACCCTTTGTAAAGGAGTCTCTATTAGCATTGAAATTGTTCCTTCCACTGCAAGCATTTTCCTGCTTTTAGGCTAATTAGTTAGGCAGTTTAATATGTATAAACACAAAATAAAACTAATGCTCATGTGTATATGCACTGATATTCACAGGGACGGTAATGGATTAGGCATGCTGATTTGTTAATTTCCTTTCACTTAATACTGTTTCACATTTCTGATCCTTATGATTCTTGCTTCCCTCTCGTCCTAGGCAATATATGGTGCTGCTGCCCTTTCTCATACAGACCGATTCTGCTGAGAAAGTCTGTGTTCAGCTGACCCACCTGAATGAGTCTGTGACACTGAGTGCTGTGCTTGAGTATCAAGGGGAAAACAGGAGCTTGATTGATGATGTGGTGTCAGAGAAGGACGTGTTCACCTGCATCCCTTTCTTTGTGAGTATCTCATCCTTGTGGGATGATCCCTTGTGTCTACTGATGCCATGTAGTAGATCTAAACAGTCCCAAAATGAGAAAAAAGGCACGTTGCAATCAGGGAATTCTAAGCTAAACCAAACAAACAAAAAACAAATTGATGTGGAAAACTGATTGTTGTAGCCTTATGAGGAAAAAATTTCTACTGTTATCAAATTCTGTGTCCCACATAAGATTTCTGTGCATGCAAAGCTTAAAGAACTCTTCTGGGATCCTTCATTCTAGAACTCTGACAGGCAGAATATAACCCATAATTGTCTGATCTGTATAAGCCTCAGAGGAAAAATAGCAAAATGGAATGAGAACTTTAGTGGCTTGGGAATGCTTAAAGACAGTGAGGTCCATGAGGCATTTGTCTCCTTCTGGAGGTTATTCATGATTGTTTCCTGCAGAAGGCTGGTTGGTGAGTAATGTGACTGGTCCTGCCCCCTAAATAATTAACCTATATTGATTTCCATTTTGATAAGTCGTGGGATGAAGCAAGATTAGATTCAATATTTCTCTGAGGAAAGGGTATAAATGAAGGAAAGGAAAAGGTTTCCAATATTGGAAGGACAGTAAGAGGAACCATGGAGCAAACTCAAGGAAATTGAGAAGAATTTCAGGAATTTCGGAATGAAAACGAAGATTTTCATGAGACAAAGGATACAAGCCCTCCAAGTTCATATCACAAAATCTTGTTTTTCTCTTGCTTCCAGCACTGAGTCTTCAGTGTTCCTTTAGGCAACTTTTGGACCTAGCTAGTACTCTATCCTTCAAAGGCGTAGTATAACGAGGGGAACCAATAAAGCAGATATCCTCTTCATTTTCCTTAGCTTCCAAAATCCAACAGCACATCAGTGGCATTTCTCACTGTGACGGTGAAGGGGGCGACACTACATTTCAGGAGCCGCAAGTCGGTGCTGATCAAGAATTCTGAGAGTTTGGTCTTCGTCCAGACAGACAAACCCATCTACAAGCCCGGCCAAACAGGTACCTGGGAATTTGCTTGGT
Organism: Apaloderma vittatum; assembly: GCF_000703405.1. Taxonomy (NCBI): domain Eukaryota; kingdom Metazoa; phylum Chordata; class Aves; order Trogoniformes; family Trogonidae; genus Apaloderma; species Apaloderma vittatum. The sequence goes on along the minus strand of NW_009700218.1, from coordinate 26,576 downwards.
GTTGACTCCGACAGCATAAAATCTTACAGGCTTCATTCCCCAGAGGCCCCATATTTTATTACACTTTTCAGACTTCTTCGGTGCAGGGGGGGCAGGCAGTGCTCAGTAAATCTTATTTCTGTCAGTTGAGATCTAGGTCACATGTTTCCTTCATCATTCCTATTCTCCATCCTCCAAGCACAACATCTTAGCCAGATGTAGGCACAGGCTCAGATTCATTCTACTTGACTACAGGCATGAATCTGGGATGACTTCAAAGCATAGTCTCCCTTGACTGCACCTGAATCAACAAAGCAGGACCTGCAGTCCCAAGGGACAATTCAGTTCAGCCAAGACCTGATTATCCTTCTAAATTTATCTGCCTCTCACCATCTGCAAGAGAAAGAGCCTGAAGTAATTGCTTCCATAACTTAGAGATCTCAATTCAGAGTCTGTTGATCTGTGGAATGAATCTGAGTTATAAATTTATTGAAACACTGAAATTTCCTGGTTATGGTTACAAATTTAACTGTGGAATTTCCTTCTTTTCTGTTACACCCTTCAGTTCTGTTTCGGATCGTCTCTCTGGACAAAGACTTCTACCCGCTGAAGGAAAAGGTAGAGCCATAATTCCTTGTTGTTAACCGGGAGATTTAATTCCCAATTATACCATTACTGTCATTACCCAGAACCACTGAATACAGCCTTTAAAGCACATGATCCTTTCTTATTCACACCATCTTTGACCCATTCTATACCCTATCCTGGGACAAAATACACCTGTCTCTATTTACTGAAGAAACAACCCCTTTTTCAAAGTAGCTCTAAAATATTATACAAGAGATTCCCCTTAACCATCAAGAACTAAGGAAATAGAGCAAGTACAGTAAAAGGAAGAAACCAAGGAATTTCTTAGAAGGTTGTTATTCTGCCCTTCAGTTCAAATCTGTAAAATACTTCTGCTCATATGTGACTAATATTTCTAATGCTGATTTTCCTTTGTTCTTTCCCCACAGTTTCCATTTGTCTACGTTCAGGTGAGTGGATAACTACAAGTCTATTATTTCAGCAGAATGTGCAGGCAGAGGTAGTTGTCTCCAGCAGTGGTGTTTTCAGGCTGAGGTGCAAGAAAAAACATGGGTGCATGTCCTTTTTTCCGTGATGTAAAGGAGAGCTGAGTAGTTGGGCATCAAAAGAAGTTCCAGCAATAGTTGTTTGATTGGGAAATGTGCTATAGGAACAAAATAGTTAATCAGTGTAAGCCATGCCATGAGCAGAGTAACACTTGCCTAGAGGTCATATCAGAATGGTTTATTCCTTTTTCCAAGGAGAACTAAGGTTTTCTATCTGCCAAATGTGGTTGAAACCACTGAACTGCATTAAAGAAACAAGCAAAACTAAAGAAACAAAATTGTGGAAGTAGACATTCCCTATCTTCCCAAGCATGCCCCTTTTGCTTGTTTTTTTAAATGGTTGAACTTTAGTGACAGTTAAAAGTTTAGTGACAGTCAAAAGGACGTTTCTGTCAATGATTCAAGTACTAACTTTTTCAGCTGAGAAATAATTTACAATTATCATCTGGGACATCTTCTAGTGGAAATCTGATGGGAATCTCCCAACAATAGACCCTGAATCCAAGAGAGCGGCATAAACAGTGCTGAAATTAGTGTGACCAGATTTTTAAGTTGGTTTGTATGATTATGGATCCTATATAGTCAGTCCTGTCATCATTCCTTGTTGCTTGGGGTTGCTGTCTTCATTCTGTACCACCTCTCTCTAGAGCTGGGGGGATATGTCACAACAGGGAAGGCAGAGAGTGGGCCAGAAGCAGGCTCTGGTCCTCTTTTTTACCTTCACATCAGAATGCTGTCACTCTCTCTTCCCCTCAGCAAACTTCGAGAACTGGGCTGCAGAGCTGGAGGGCCACTTATGGTCTGTGAATATCTGGAGAAAGACGAGTAAGAGAGCAAGTGGTGTATTCTAGCGTGGAGGAGAACATATCATAATTATCTTTTGCTGGGTTGTAGAACAAGTCCCTTTCCTTGCAATGAGATGATACTTGGCTGAGTACAGAATTTCATTAAAGGAGCAAGAAGAAATAATTCTTATCCAGTGTCTCCAGAAATCCCATATGTCATTGCCTAAAAAGCTGAATAATTTCATAACATTTTTTGTGTCAGTACCATGAAAGGCTTCAATTTTAAACTACTAGGAAGGCCATCCTGTGTTTTCAGCTCCAGCCTGTGAGGCATGTTGTTTGTCCAGGCTGTTTAAGCCAGCTTAAGTAGGCCTTGTCTTCCATACTCACCATCATCTCTCTCTTCCTCAGCGGTCCTTCTCAGTCCAGCACTGCCCTTGGTTTGGCTTTCAGGGATGTCCGTGAGGCAGTCTTATAGTGTAGGAAACTCACCTGACAGCAAGTTCAGTGTTTTTCTCTGGAGTATTTTTTTTTGGCCAGATCAGATATGTCAGTGCAGTAAAGAAAGGTGACAGCTTAAAGTCAGCAATGCCACCCTTAATGTCACTAATTGATCATAGTCAGCCACAAGGGCAGAAGTTAGTATAAGCCTATTGTTTCTGAAATATTATCCTGACCTATTGCTTCTGTCATTTAAAACAAAACAAAACAAAACAGAAAAAACAAACAAACAAACAAACAAACAAACATGCCTCACTTTTCTGAGGAAAACCAAACTGACTTTCAGGCCTTCCTTATAAATACATCACAGAAATGTCAACAAGTTCACAAGCCCAGCTGTAAATATTTTCCTGAATTCCTCTTCCAAGGAAGCCCAGAGGTGTCCCTCACAATAACTGGTGAGCTTTTCAGCGTGGTTGAAACCTGATGACAAAGAGGATTTGGTCTGAGCTGTGGAATGCATTTTACCAACTGTGCCTTCCTCCCAGGGTGCTTCTTGAGAAGATGGCCCCCTCTTCTGCCCCCTGACCGGTGATCTCCAGCTGAGGGATGTCATTTGCATTCCCTTTTCCCTAAGCCTTGAGATAAAATCTCAGTGAAGTAAGCGCACACAGTCACATACCTTGAGTCACACACTTACCTAGAGTAAATAGATTTTGGTGACAGCCAAGGTACAATGCAAAGAGCAGCTAGAAAATGAAAGATCGTAAACATTAACCACCCTGTTGAGGAGATTGGAAAGGGTTCTACACAGAACCACTGTGCTGGTTCAATGACTTCCACAAGAAATTTAGGGCTGAGCTGATGAATTTGGAGCACAGCCTATTGATAGTTCATAATGAGCAAGACTCAGCTGTTGTAGTGACAAGATTTCAGCTCCAGCATCAGGAGCAAGGAGAAGCAAGAAGGCAGAGATCTCAGCTGGATACATATATGTGGCATATACTTTCCTCTGCTCTTGGACCCACTTCCCACTCCCCCACCCCAAGCTTTGGATTCTTACACATGTACATTTCTCATTCCCATAGATATATCAGATTATGCACTGGTACTCAGACAATCTCCATTCCAGGCGTGGAAAAAACCTTTTAGCAGGCTGTATAGCAAGACACTGAAACTTTCCTCCTTTCTACCTGTGCTCCACTTACTCCTGCTGTCCACCTCTTTGCATTGTTACTTGCCAGTCTGTTTTTCCCAGCTTCCTGGCCCCATTCTTCATAAGTATGCAGGCATAGCTGAGGGAGAGACAACACAGGACCTCCAGGGTTGAAAAGCTTTCTTGCATGCTAGTTATGCAGAATGGACAGGTAAGTGCCCATAGATTCTCACAGATTATTGAATAACTAGAGCTAGACATTTCTCAGATGGGATGTATAGATACTGGGCACACCACTGCTCTGTACCTGGGAGCCTCCTGTATTTGTCTTGTGACCTGTATGTGTCCTGTCCCCTGCAGGATCCCCAAAGGAACCGAGTGTACCAGTGGCAAGGGGTGGAACTAGAGACGGGCCTTACACAGCTCTCCTTTCCCCTCACCTCGGACCCCATCCAAGGCTCCTACAAAATAGTCGTGCAGAAGAGCTTCTCATCCCACGTGGAGCACTCCTTCAGTGTGGAAGAATATGGTAAGGAGAGGAGGCACGGGCTGCAAGTGGGGCTGGCAGCGATGCCTTTTACTGTAACCTCTTAATTTGGGGTTTCCTGGAAACGGCATGGAGAAGGAAGGGACCGAATACATAGGCAACAGGGCTCAGAGGGGCTGACCCAGAAGGTGCTGAGTATCAAAGGTGGTTGCTTACTTTATCTCTGGAAACTGCCTGAGCTTAAATTTACTCATAGTGCTCTTGGGAGTACAGGGACTGACAGGTTCCTGTGCATGGCTTGTGGCACCAATTTCAGCTGACTTTGAGTCACTTTTCAGTCCAGCAGCTTGTGCAAGTAGCACTAGACACAGAGTAAGACATAACAATATTTTGGTGATCATGTTTTCCTCTCTCATCATCTGCATCAATTCTGTTTCTCTACTTGTGCTCCACTTCCTTTTTCCTCTTCTAGAAAATATATTTAGGAGAAAACTTCAGTTTGAAGAAGAACACTCCACAAATGCTATAAGTAGATGTAAAGTCTGGCAGTAGAGATTGAGTAAGAAGAAATGTGCTGCCCCAAGGAGCATTCTAACCATCAGTTCTGTAATAAGACTTCACAGGTGTTTGTCAATGTGTACTGTGGCTAGGCTGTGTGTGTTTGAGGAGGCTGCTTGGCCTGTGCTCCACACTCTCATGCTCCCCTCAGGGAGACCTGGAGCCCGAAAGACACAGTATATTGCTCAGAATCTGCTCTTTTTGGAACACACATGGTGTGACCCGAAGAAAATTCTCACTGAAGTCCATGGGAGCTGGCTTATTTAGTTCACAGTCAGGAGTAGTGGCAAGAATGAACATGGTGAATAATCTGAACACAAACCAGGTTATAGGCTTCAGGTTGCCATCCTGACAGATGGGCTGTGCTTCCTTCCACAAAGACCATTCTGAGCACCTCCCAAAATCAGAAATGCATGTCTCTTTCTCAACTTCACACTAAACTTGATTTTCTTTTATTTGTTCTTAATCTATATTCCCACAAATCTCCCTTGTTGCTAATTCTCTTACAGCTTTTTGAGGAAATGTGCCCTGAGGTTGAAACACAGGTTTGCCTCCCATCCTAGAAGCAAATTTGTGTCTAAATAGTATAATCCAGGGTTGTTTTCCAGTTCCTGGATCTGGATGTGCACCTTCCCTGCTCGTATTTCCCTGCAGTGTGAAAAAAACCTCAGGTGCACCTCCTAGAAACTGGCCACTACATGCTTCAGTCCACTACTGGACTTGAGTATTTGGGAACTTAGGGTTGCAGGATGCAATACGGGAAGAAGGATGTAACTTCATACTCAGGAAAAAAAATATGCCTTTTAATTGCCACCCTTTATATCAAGCTTTATTGCTGCCTCATTCACTTGAAAATATAGACGTGAGACGCTGTGGCTAGATACACTAGAACTGCCTGAACACACAGGATGGTTTCACATGCTACATATTAGTGAGTCTAACAACAACTTGGGATTTCCAGAAGAGTAAGAAACAGTCAAGAGAATCAATGATTCAAGCTGTTTCACTGTGGTAAATTACAAAGGTGGTAAATGTGTTTTAGTTGCAAAACACGCCTTGTGAAACATGAAACGCATGCAAGACTAGTGTGTCCTTCTGAACAGTCGTACATAAGGGACCTACACACCTCTTTGGTGCCAAAGGGATCACATGAACGTGTACTGCAAATGAGGGGAGGTAAGGGCTACAACCCTCCTTAACTACCTTTAAACTCAAACAGTGGTGAATGCTGAGAAAACTTTGGGAAGAGGTAGCAGAGCTGTATTGAAAACCACAAAGAGGTGATAGTTCATGCCAAGACGATCCTGGCTCTGCATTTGAGTTGCTGTGTCATACACATCTCTTCTCCACTCTTCTCATATCAGACTTTCTCTCTCCCATCTAGTGCTGCCCAAATACGAGGTTCTGGTGAAGCTGCCCAAGATGATCACTATTAAGGACAAGGAGCTTCCAGTGTCCGTCTGTGGTCTGTGAGTCACAGAACTGGAATAAATCTCTCTCACTCATCCATCACTCCTCTTTTCTGCTGAGGACCAAAGGAAGAACTGGGAAAGGTTTTCATACTTTTCCCAGACATCTAGTGCACGCTTGTTCCACCCTATCAGTCCTGAGCCTGCTACTTGGCCTGCACAGTCAAAGGGAAGAATCTTCTCTATATTCCTTAAAAGATCATGCCAAGCTAATTTGCAATTCTCTCCTGCCAGTTTACTGTACATTTTCTCTTTCTATCTTTACATTTTTTCAGTTAGAGCTTTTCTGCCAGTCCTCAAACACACAGAGATGTAAGGTCAAACCATTTAAACAGGTGGTCCAAACCTAGTGTTCTCACTTTGGGCTCATAAATTGCTCCTCCTGAGCCCCTGGTTGCCTTTCTCCTTCTTCACTGAACCCACAGCAGTTTGTGATACAAGGTTACTTCTGTCTGAAATAATTTTTTACAATCTTTTTCTGCATTACTGCAGAGACCTCCCATCTAGGACAGATTCTAATGGATGATGGAAGAACGTCACCATGAAAATGATGGGAATTATCACTAGAATCACTAAAATATCAGATTAATCAGCCTTTAAGAAAAAATATTAGGAAGTCATCCAGCGACATCTTTAATGAAATGTGCCTGAGTGTGACTGACTGATTGTCTCATTATCTAACATATTGTTTAACACTTTATGATTATAGATACACCTACGGGAAACCTGTTCCTGGTTTGGTGAATGTCCAAGCGTGCCGGAAATTTTCCCATTCTGCTTCAAATTGTTATGGAAAAGAAGCAGAAGCTGTGTGTGAAGAATTCACTAGGCATGTGAGTCCTGAGATTAAAATGTAGAGGTCTTTCTTATGGGTAATGGGCAACATTGTCTAAGGGAGGTCAAATCTGTGACTGTTGAGGGATATTAGGCCATGAGAGATAGCACACTCTCTGGGGAAAAGCAGATATTCTCAGAGGAAGACACTCCATTTAGGAGTCACCTATTAAGGTGAGTCATTAACCTGCAAACAGCACTGATGAAGAAAACCCCACAGCTGAAATCCTGACCCTGTTGTAACTTGTAACAAATCTCCAGTTAGCAGCTGTGGTGTCCCTGCTATTGATGCCCCAAGTGAGAAAAGAATCAGTGCAACTGTGGGAGGGACTGGTAGGGAGCAAGGAGCAGATAAGACGAGGAAAAATCAAGAAGGCAGCATTGTATATGGGTCAGACACAGGAGGAAGGGGAACAAGGAGAAGAGCGAAGACAGCAGAAGAAACAGGAAGAAAAACAGAACTAAGGCAGGAGGGAGTAAACAAGTAAAAGAGCACGCACCTTGGAGGACTGAGTGTCAAGTACCTCACAGAAAATATGTGGATGAAACACTAGGAAACAGGCTGTAAACAAGTTCTGGTCTTGAAGAAAACCCTAGAACATAAGGCTAGGGTTCTCTGAACATAACTGAAGCATGTTGGGTTTGGGGTATCTATTTGTATCCACAAGCTACCTATATTTTTTGACAAAATTCCATTTTTTTCCTCCAATCCCCTGCTTAGGCAGATGCTCATGGATGTGTTTCTGGTGTAGTAAGGACCAAGATATTCCAGCTCCAACGGAGGGGATATGAAATGAGCATTGAGGTACAAGGCAAGATTACAGAAGATGGCACAGGTATGTATCGTTTGGAGATGGCAGTGAATGGAAGTCCATAACAGGAAGGCATGGCAAAGATAGAGAAGGTAGAGTAACATGTCTAAAAATGCTGCTATTCATTAATAATCACTCTTTACCGTTCTCTCTCTCAGGAGTAGAGATGATTGGAATGAGGTCCTGTGGAATCACATCCATCATGAGCAAAGTCAGCTTTGAGCTGCTGGACTCTCAGTACAGACCAGGAATCCCACTCTTTGGCATGGTAGGGAACTGCTGAGACCATGGATGATCAATGGCACAGCAAACTCACTAGTGCACAATACCATCAGGTGGAACAGCATTGTGTGCAGATAACATGGCCCACCTTCCTCCACCTTTGCACAGGCATATGAATTACTGATAGTTGGAGGACTCTAACATGGCCTTGACCATCTCTGAACAGAAAAATCCTGAATAGAAGGCCCATTGCTCTGACACATGAGAATAACATCAGGGAGTAACAAACATGGGCTATTCCACAAAGGAAGGTTATCCAGGTGCAAAGGGTGACCACAACACAGCTGGCATAGTGACCTCATCAAACAAGGGCACAGACCCACAGTACAAAACCAGGCTGAGGAGAGCAGGGCTGACAGTAGCAGGTTCCACCAACGGCACAGTGACCACCAGATAATGCAAAGTGATGAGTCACAGCTGAATTCAACCACAGAAGCCCAGAAGGGAACAGAAAGAGAACACCTGGGTGTAAGTTTACTCCAGTGTAGCTTCAGCCAAGGACTGGGGCAAGTCACAAGCATGAACTTGGAGTTCCTGAACCAAGAGGTAGATGATAGGTGGTAGAGGTCCAAAATGAGGCTGGCCAGGGGAAGTAAAACCTACTAAGAAACTTAGGGCCCTGGCAAATAATTTCCCTGGGCTGATCAGAGAATTTTCTCAGCAAACTCAGTTGCCTCAGACAACTTGGGGCTCACCTCACATATTTCCACATTCATGTCAAGAAACATCCTGCCTGGCAAGGAAGGAAAGAGGAAAGAGGCTTAAGGACTTGGGAATTGCTTTCTGTTTCTAGTCTAAAACCTGAAATTTGTTTTTGCTCTGTTAGGTGAAGCTGGTAGATGGCACTGATGCTCCAATTGCCAATGAAACAATCATGATTTCTGTGGATGGAGACAGACACAAAGGGAATTATACTACAGACGAGCAAGGACAATTCTGGTTTTCCATAGACACTGCTACCTTCACACAAGCCTCCCTGGAAATCCGAGTGAGTGGCAGAGACAGGGCAGAGGGACTGGGGTCTGTCTTTCTGATCAGCAGAAGAAATATCTATCTGTGGGTTATTGGTCCTTCTGCCAACTGGAAGATAAAGCAAGCTTCTTGTCGGCTCACCTCTCTTCTCTGTGTCCTGTGCACGTTCTCTATCTTCTTCTAAGAATGGGAAATAGAGAACATAGCCAGAGCTTTTCCATGGAGTTTCATGTGACTTGTTACCTGGGTTTGGTCAGCCATGAATTTTTCATTCTTCTTTATCAGGCTGATCATAAACCTGAACTGAACTGTTACGACAGCGACTGGATCACACCTTCATATGAGCATGCCATGCGTAGAATAAGTCGTTTCTACTCCCCCAGTAAAAGCTTCCTCAAAATTGAGCCAAAGCCTGAGACATTAAGTTGTGGCTCTCCCACAGAGATCCAGGTGCACTATATCTTCACACCAGAGGCCATAGGAGAGCAGAAGAAAGTTGTCATTTACTATTTGGTAAGAATTATTTGTGGTTACTTTGATCTGTGGCCACAGAGAGTACTGTGGCACATACAGTTATGTTCTATGATGAGCAACTTCGCCAGTAATGACAGAGAGAGTTTGAAATGGAAAGTGCAGTCTGTGGCAGTAGGATTTAAACACATTTCCATAAAGTTTCTCATGTTGTCTTCTGTGTGCAGACATGGGCAGGGTGTACACATTTCATTAAGGACAGAAGAGAGACAAAATATTGACAGAGAGAGCATTGTCTTGAACGCAGTCATCCAAGGCTCTCATTTCACAATACTCACAGTTTCCCCTATTCCAAATTCTGGTTTACATATGGTCACAGCTCAGGAACCAGCACCCTACAACAAGAAGATGAAAGATGAAGAGGAAAGCTGTCTCCTCCTCAGTTTTGTTCTTTGGTAGTCATATGACTACTGAAACCAAAGCAACACTTCTAACTACAGTACCAGAAAAATCCAATCTTAGAGCTTAAGTCATATATGAGGCAATGATGGAAAGTCTGGGATACCGGAGTAGTTGGAACAGACTAACATGCTGGCATTGAGAACCATGAATTGGTTCATTTGAGGAGGCAGACTAATTCAGCTGTGACTAAAAAATGACCTATCAGTTTTGCTTGGGAAAACAGGAAGAATAAGATGAATATAAAATGAAACAGAACTTCTTTCCCCCTATTTTTTTTTTCTGGTTACCCCATTTAATGACACTACCAAGATATGAGAGTAGCCTTGGCGAGCTAGAAGAAATCAGTGGAACAGACATTCCTGTTCTCATGGACTGTGCAGAACATTGGGTGAGGCTTAGACTGAGATTACAAAAAAGAGAATAGAATTCTGTGGTAGAGATTTCCATGTGCTGATTTTCAAGACTGCTAACAATAATTTGAAACACAAGATTCCTATTTATCCCAGTAGCCTGGGAAAACTGGTCTTAAGTATACACATACAGCGGGTAATCAAGCAGTGAGGAAACTTCCATTTTTATAGGTGTGGACTCCACACCTTGAAATTAAAATATAATGCTATTGAATAGATATCCTACAGGGAAAGTAATTGTATAAAATATATTTGGATTGTGAAAATGGAGGCTTTCTAGAAATGAGGAAATTACAGGTAACATTCAGGCTGTTGCTTTCTGCCTGACTTCAGATACCTTATGCAAACTCTTATAATTTACAGTCTGTGCTCTTCTATTTCAACTTTCTTGTGTGAGTACTGAAACTTATCCTGATTAGTTTTTTTCTCTGGACTGTTTCACAATGCAACTGAGCATGGAATGAGGAGAACCAGATTGATCCTCAATCTGCTCCAAATTGTTAGAAATGTGCATATGACCCTTAAGCCTATGTGTGCTCAAAGGCAAAGTGCATTTGAACCTGCTCTGCATACACCATATGTACAAAGGGGAAGCCAAGTCTGACCAATTAAGAAACACTGGTCCTTCTAGGAGTGAATATTTCTGCCTCCAAAGACCCAGTAAATGTCAGCCTGGTACTTACTTACTATCTTCGTGGTTTTGCTCACCACTGGCAGTGCTATTCATGCTCATACTTTACAGTTAACTTAGTGAGTATTCATTCTCCTTCCTTTCAACACCAGTAGCAATAATTACAGTAAGGTTTCTCTGTCACACAGGTGATGGCCAAGGGAGGAATTATATTAGCAGACACCCATGATGTGGCTGTGGATCCTGGAGATGGTGAGCAAAACTATGCATTTCTATCACCTCTGATGATAATTTGGGGGCAGGGGGGATGTAGAGAAATTATTTCAATTAAAACATTTAATGTTTCAATTGAAATGAAAATTTCAAAATTAAATTTTTTTAAATTAACTGGCTTGGATTAATTTTGTTTTCTCTGTCAGATGTTATTTTTGTATGAGAAAAATTTATAATATGCACACTGTCCTGGTCATTCTTTTTCTTCAAACCAACACTGTCTGCTAGCCACTCTACCCTATTCAGATAATGGATGATTACCAGTGTTGTGAGACACATGTAGAGAGAGCAGCAAGAAGAGCATGTCTCCTTTTCCTTCTCTCTCTCACTATTCTTCATTTTTTTGGTATTTTTTTCTCCCTTACAAGCATGCACAAACACACATGCATATATCCTAACCACTACATTTAATTTTGTTCATGTAAATGTCCAAGTGTCACACAGTTCATCAACTGAGACTGGCTATGATACATATTTAAAAGTCTTTCGACAATGAGGCCAGGGAGACATTCTGGAAGTCTCTGAAAAAGAATTACACTGCAGTGGGTATAGACAGTATACGGATATTCTGCATCCTCACTAGCAGCAGTGAATAAACTAACACCCTGATTCATATCAAGAGATGTTCTATGACCTTCTCCAGATTGTGTTATGAAGCTTAGGCCCAGCTAGAGTCTTCCAACACAGAAGCACATTTTCTACTGTGATTGGAGTGATAGTTAGGTGTTCCAGCTAAATGTTTGCTTAGCAGTAACTTCACAAAGTTATCCATTCATCCACGATGCAGCCTGGAACTGCTACCACCCCTTCCAACAGTCACTTATTTCTACTTTTTTCCCCTCATCTATTTTTTGGAGACCGTAGAAAATCTTGGAGCTTGAGGAAAAAAGAGATTGGGAACATTATACCAAATGTTGACTGGGAAGAATCTAGAAGGCATTTTGAGGCCTGCCAAGCTCATCTCATTTGGCTATTACACAATCACTGTTTGAATGCAGCATCTTCAGCCACAGCCATAGACTTCTGTCATGTATTCCTGCCCCCACTTAACTAAAAACGTTCAGCATGACTGAACTTGACTTTTTTATCTGGGGAAGGCAAATGCATATACTGGAACTTCTTGTATGTTGTTTAGCCTTTTTTCTCTCTTAGCTCATGGGACATTTCAACTGACCTTCCCTGTTGAGGCGGCAATTGCTCCTCTGGCACGAATGCTTGTGTATACCACTTCACCCAGTGGGGAAGTCATCGCCAGTTCAGCAGATTTTCAGGTTGAAAGGTGCCTCCCCAATAAGGTAAGTATAAGTCAGGGTGTGCACAACCAGTGGTTGTGGCCAGTAGTTCAGTAATGAGTTCCAGAATTCACAACGGGTTCATGAAATGATCCGACAAGGTGTTGGCTGAGGATTAGTGACTGAAATTCCAGATTAAGTTATAAAGCCGTAATTATAAAAAGTGGAGCAAGACAGAATAAGAAAGTCTGGTCATTAACAATTACAAGGCACTAGCAGAGCTCAAGTCACAAGGCTAGATGCTTCAGTATAACAGCATGTAGCACCTGGAAAAGTGGCTGCTTTAACTTCCTCTTGGGGTTGCAGATCAGATTGAGTTTTGTACCCAAGCAAGGTCTTCCTGCCTCCAACACACGCCTCCAACTCCACACCTCGCCGAGATCCCTGTGTGCTCTTCGTGCTGTGGACAAGAGCGTTCTACTTATGAAACCTGAAGATGAACTCTCTACCAGCTCTGTAAGTCTTGGCTATTTCTGATAATGAGCATGTACAGGAACCAACCAAGTACCTATTAACAGCACTATAGACATGGGGTCATGTATCTTTATAGTTGCGTTCGCTACCTTGATTTTTAGAAGCTAGCTTTCATCAGTGGAGTGTTAGGTCATGTCTGTGCTCCTGTAAGTGTTGACCTGACACATTTTTCCCTGGTTGGTTGCATTCCCCAGGTGTATGATCTTCTCCCACTGAAGGAAATTCGAGGTTATAGCTTCAAGGACTATTATCTGGAAGAAGAGAATGTAAATCCTTGTGTGTCACTTGACAACATACTATTAAATGGATTTGTCTACTTACCCATTTCTCCTGATGGTGAAGGTGATGCTTATGACATTCTCAAAGTAAGCGCTGGTCTTTCATTTTTCTTTGTTACTCTTTTTGGGAACTCAGTCTCCTTTCCTCAGCTGTTCTGTAGGGTTTTTGAATGAACTTTGCTGTGAGATTGCTAACTTTTGTAAGCAAGAAAATAACTAGTCTCAGGCCCTGCATCTATGTAGCCTATCATTGGTACCTGAGTGCTTCTCCAGACTATGAAAACTTTGAAAGGTCTCCTCATTGCTAGTAGAGATCCCTGCAAATGGGCCTGAGTAAGGAAACAGTCCTGTGACCTCTGGTGCCATAATATCAGAAACTCTTCCTCAGTCATGTACCTTCTCTTTCTATCTGGTGTAGATACATCTTTAATAAGTGCAAGATACTTTGATAACACAAAACCCCACCCATATCCATCTAAAGAGCCCTGCACAAGACTTTTTGGGTACCCTCAACTCAGTGCTTTTCATTTTCACTTGTCGTTTTCACCCAGGCAGACAGCCTTAGCTTTCCATCACGCCAGGATGAGTGTAACATGATAAAGCCTTAACATGTGGGTTGAACCAGTCTATCTGGCATTTATATACAAGCCTTTGTTATTCTGTTCAATACCAGACTTAAGTACATCTATTCTTGACATACTAAAAATAATTTATTTTCAAAAGTCTATTTGGATTATTTTTGTTCTTCTTTCTTTTTGTTTACTAGGAACTGGGCTTAAAAGTCTTCACTAGCAGCAAGATCCATAAGCCTGAAGTCTGCCAGCATTACCCAGGACACATGATGGAAAGGAGTTACAGTGGTTCTAGTACCTTCTTCATTTTACCCCCCACAGAGTCACCTAATATTTACCACCCTGCTTCTTTCCCTTCAGTCCACTTCTTTGAATTTTAAACACACCAATTCACACAGACAGATGAGATTCTGTTCAGATATGCTGACCTAATTCAGGATCACTCCCTTCTCAGTCTTGAACTATGAAACTGGTGCACCTCTGCCTGCTTCTCCCCAGCTACACAGATGTATCTGGCGAGAACTGTGTATGCTCAGTGACTCCCATGTCAGGAATCCTGTAGGCACTAACACAGTCTGTCAGCACTGAGTGGTGGCTTTTTTTCCTTCAGATTTGAGTCCAGCTATGGAAGGCTAAAAAAAAAGGAGTCTCTACTTCTAGGTAGTTACATTCTAGCGGTAACTAGAGGAACAACTAGGGCAAAAGTGGGCCAAGACAAATGGGGAGGTGGTACGATTCTGTGGGTAGATATTTTACCACTGGGGGCTGAGAAATTTGGTTCTGTTCCCAGCTGTCTCACTCACATGACTCTGAGAGGCTGCGTAGGTCACATCACTGCTCTGCAGCTTCAGTGACTGTGAAGACAGAATAATGATAATACTTTTTTTTTTCTTGTTTTTTTTGTTTCTGAATAGGTCTGAGATTAGAAAGGCTGTATAAAACACTCTTACCTGTATCACTTCCAGTCACTGATTTTCTGGTGCAGTATCCCAGCTCCTATTAAAAAATGATAGTTTTTGGTCTAGTGATAGCTTTTAGCCTTCTATTCAGACCAAAGATCAGTTCTTTGGTTTTGAAATGCAGGATTTGTCTTCAAAGCATGGGCTAAGAGAGCTGGCTGCTTTGAGAAAAATGTAAAGTCTTCTAAGGCTGATGGAAAGTCACAACACTATGCAACAACTTGAGAAAGCATCTCCCTGTTCTGGAACCATTTATTTGCTAATGGCCAGAGATGTAAAGACCCATACTCGCCTTAAAAGAATATTAGATGGAGAAGGGGTGGCCCAAGTGTGCCTTCTGATTTTGGCCATATGCAAACACAATCAATTCTTCAGCCAAATGTAATAAAATACATGCAACTGTAATATCTGGAGGCAATAAGTTCCACATTTGATGGTATTTCAATAGAAATATACCCTCAATAACATCATCATTCATGGCTCTTGGCACTGCTGGGTTTGCTGGCAGTGGGAGAAGATTTCAATCCCATCTAATCACTGTAAGAAGAACAGCAACATTAGAAAAAATTAAAAATTGAGATGACAACAGAAAAATGCATTTGTTTCCAGTGGACAAAGTTTCAAAGCTGTTCTTTCAGTTTTAAAATTTTAGCTAAGAATAACCACTACCTGGAAGAAAAGTATCTTCCTGATTTAGAATTGGGTTTGACACACATTTTCCTTTCTTCCTGTCCTTGAACAAATTTGTTAGTAACTGCGATGAATCTGCTTGAAGATTTCAATGATGAAATAATGGAACATATGGTTGCTGGCAATCCTATGGAGACTGTCCGGAAGTACTTCCCTGAGACATGGATCTGGGACATAGTTTCAGTGAAGTAAGTGTTTATGGGAATGCAGAGTGTGGTCAGCGGGGCAAAACCTTGGGAGACGTTTAAGACTCAATGAACTACTACTATTTCAATGAGACAGGTATTTCTAGTACAGAAGGATTTTTCAAGGTCACTAAGTTATACCTATATCCTTTGGGTGGACATGCAAAAGACAGTGCCCATATCCAACTGGCCAGGAGTTGGCTGTCAACAGGTGTTGTTCAGTAGGCTGAGAAAAACATAGATGCTCACCAGAATGTAACTGAAATCTTGCTCTCTGTCTCTCACCAGCTCTGAGGGAAATGCTGATCTAGATGTGACCATCCCTGACACCATCACCGAGTGGAAAGCCAACGCATTCTGCACTTCGGCAGACACGGGCTTTGGCCTGTCCCCAACAGTGTCCCTCAGAGCCTTCCAGCCCTTCTTTGTAGAGCTCACCATGCCCTACTCTGTCGTGCGTGGTGAATCCTTCACACTGAAAGCCACTGTTTTCAACTACCTGACAGCCTGCATCAGGGTAAGAGACACTGACACTTTTGGTCGTTCTGACAACACAGGGAAGGCTACTGTGGGCCAGTTGTAACATGATTTTCCAAGCCAGATGACTGAACTCTGACTGTAACTTTATATACATACATGTACGTAGGAATTCTTGGTGTATTTAATGAAGGGAGAATACGTCTTTCTGACAAAGTTTTGAAAAGTGCCTTTGATTTGGAACCTAAAGGCCTGCTGCTGAGGCCTCTAGCCTTGTAATCAGAGATTTATTTCATTGTCCTATAGAAATATGAAACTTGGGTTATCCACAGGCCACAACATCATTACATACCCACATGGAAGTTCCAGGTTCACCAGGGCAGATACATCTGTTCAGCCTTTAGTCTTATCTCATAATACAAACATCTCAGAAAGTATCATGCCAAATTTGCTGGAATATGCAGATTTCCTGCGATTTCCTGCATCTGCCCCTAAGACACTGGGCAGAGTTCTGTAGCTTCACTATTCTTACCTGCATTCTGTTACCACCAAAAAAAAAGATAAGAGAGAATTTGGGAGGTGATTCAAACAAAATCTCAATTACCTTTGCTCACTTTTTACGAATACAGTTTTTTATTCTAAAAGTAATGAAACTGAAAAAAGGAGGGGCACTGATCCAGCCATTCCAATGCACTTTCATTTATTTCCACGTCTTTCCTGTTTTGTTTGCTATTTTCAGGCTCCTTAGTCCACTTTCCCTTGTTCACTTACTAGCTTTCCCACTTCTTCACCTAACTAATCTTGAGGGAGTCTTTCATTCATGGCTAAGTTTGTAGTAATTGCTTTGCCTTTATTCAGACAACCGGCACATACTCTGCATTTTCCCAGAATCTATTTCCTTTCCAAAAATACACATTGTGTTCTCTACGCTCACCTCCTTAGTCTCTTACAATTGTACATATCTCATTCTTTTCCCACTTTATCACCCAGTTCTTGCTCTCCAATATCCATGGAATTCTCCGTCCTTCTGTATAACCAGCTCTACTACCCATTTCCATGTACTGCACCATCACCAGTAAGCCCAGCTTCCCTGAAATTCCAACCTTCACGACACCTTTCTGTACAACCGGCAGGTCAGTGTGTCTCTGGATGAATCTACTCATTTCCTGGCTACACCAGTAGAGAAGCAGGAAGAATCCTACTGCGTCTGCATGAATGAAAGGAAAACTGTAGCTTGGGTAGTAACACCAAGATCTCTAGGTAAGAGGCTAGACAACAAGGAAATACCGGGTTCAGATAGCTGTGGATGGCATCAGCTCTTTGGTGTGAGGAGCTAGGTGTCTCCAAATGTGCCTGGAAGGATCTTGTCTATGCCAGAAGCGAGAAGTCCAACCCTAAGGTTGAGACTCTACACTGGGATGCAGTTTCCAGGTCCTAAACAAACTGTTAATGGGCCACTGTTTTCTTCACATTTGAACAGAAATCACAAATTACCTTAATGTATGCAAAGTACTCAGATGTTCTTGTTGTGGAGCTGAGAATGTCTTAGCTTAATGCAGCTGGCAGCTGAAATACTTTAATCAAAACTTGCTTTCTTCGAAGCCTTCCAGAACAAGACTGATTTACAAGACCTGCCCTCCCACGGCTCTTCTTGCTGATGGACTAACACCTGCTTGGGTGTCCATCACTAAAGAGGTGGCCTGGGAGCTGCAGTTGGATCAAGATGAAACACTATCTTGAGTTTAGTTCTCCTCTTGGAAAAACTTCTCTGTAATGCACTAGAGAGTGCCCAGCACAAACAGAAACCCACATTTCCCTGATGCTGCCCAGCAAGGTTGACTGACCCCTGTTTCCTCCAGGGCAGGTGGAATTCTCAGTGAGCACTGAGGCCCTGCAGAACCAGCAGCCCTGTGGGAACACCATCGTGGAGACTCCTAAGGAAGGGCGCAAGGACACAGTCATCAGGCAGCTGCTGGTGGAGGTACGTGGGTTGCTGTGTTTGGTGGCACAGAAAAGTAATAACAACTTCATGCTTCACAGCAACAGTTGCTGTATGATAAAGGTTTTCTGTTTCAGTGATGATAGCCGCAATAATAGCTTGTGTGACTCCTATTCTGCACGCGTTTGTAAAAGAAGCATTGATAAATCTCACACAGGTCAATAGAGCCTATAATTCATAATGTTGCCGTCTCATAGCAAAAGCAGGGTTTTGCATTACATAGTGGGACAGAAATAATAAGGCAGGCAGAAATAATAAGACAGGTTTGTCCTAGACACATCATCTGGGAGATAAATGAGAATCCATTGGTTTTACCTGTAATAAATCACAGGGAGAGGTTGTAAATGGAAGACCTGACAGAAACCTTATGCATCTCCTCCAGCACGTGGCCAGTACTCTGGAATACAGAATAGTCACCACAATCTACAGACATTTCCAAAGAAAACTATCATCACTATTTTGAACTGTTTTTATTACATTTTTAAGACTGTTCAAACCAATATGAACTAACTTTTTATTTTTGCATTCATTTGTACATTTTTTCTTAATCTGTGCTTTGCACAGCTTTTCCCATGATAAATAACCAGTCATAAAATTAAACCACAGTCTAAGACTCTCTTTGGTATTAATAGCAAACAAAGAGTACTAATCTGTTGTATAGTGAGATCTATATAATATTACATGTCATAACATTGTCAATCGTGTACATGAAATGAAGAAATAATCATATTTAACAAAATTAAGTCAGGAGTAATGTATAACATTGCAAGTCTTCCTGGCATTGTAGACATTCCAATTTTGAGTAAGGCAGAGCTAGATTCATGTAATATGTAATTTCAGAAAATATTTTGCTAACCTGAATGTAACGATGGAACAACAATCCTATCTGTCAGGCTTCTTTTTTTTGTCTTTTAATATCACTTACTTACAAATGAATTTGAAAGAATAGTGCATTCTATGTATCAGGGCACAAATAGCTCTTTTACATGTCAGAAAAATTTCCTAATTTCATATACGCCCTCAGGGAAAAGAGTGTTTACTTCGTTCTTTGAAGCTATTGGAAGATCAGAACTGTAATGCCTTTTCTTCCAGATGTCAGGGGAGTGAAAATAACTGAATATGCATTAAAATTGCTTCTGTCAGGTTGCATGAGAGATTACTGCTCTTATCCTGTTATTGTAATGAGGTAATTAATCTACAGCAAGCCCTGACTGGACAGAATCAGAGACTAGCATTCAAGGCTGAACAATTAATTAGCAAGGGTGAATACAGAGTAACTTGCTTGAGGTGGAGTTGCATTGTCCCAAACACATGGATGTCAATACCCCATCACCCGGTGCCAGAGAGATGAGTGTGCCAGAGCCTCTGGGGTATCCTTGGGAAACCAAGCCTCACTGAAAGCTAGTTGGGAAACAGGATGTTTTTTCACCCAGGAATTTCTCATCTGGAAAGGAAAATCTTTCAAATAGAGCTTTGTATGTTTTAATTTCCTGTTGAAATGTTCAAAATCAAACAAAACAATGGATTTCTCATTTAGCTGTATTTCAGAATAACATTCTGAAACAAACAAGAAAGTGCCTTTTCAAACAGAAACATTTTGCTCTTGTCATAGTTTATCCTAAGAGTTTTTTCTATTTTCTGTTCTTTTCCTTACTTTTTTAATCTTTCTCTGCCTTTTCATGCTGAAGAATGAGAGACGATGAATTTTAACTGTGTGAGAAAGCATTGTTTACATGCTGAGAAAAATTTTCATCTGACAAACGTTTGGAACCAGTAATGAAACAATGGGAACTCTCCTATCTGGAGGTTAAAAAAAATCATGTGAGGATGTCACTGAAATAAATTCTGACAAAATACATTTTCTAGTAAATATTTGATTACTGAGTTTTACACAGAATATTTTCAACCAACTCAACAGAAGACAGGGCTTCTTTTCTGACTTCAAAAATTAGGCTAGAAATTTTATAAACAGAGAGATAAAATCACCAGTTGACTGTGGCACGTAGTTAAATTTTGTAACATGTCACTTGTGGGTGTACACTTGTGGGTGACTTGAGCTGTCACCTGTCCAGGCTCTTTCATACATATCCTACCAGTGTTCCAGGCACCCAGCCATCATCACAGTTTGAAGAGGTCTGCTAGGCTTGGCCAAGGTGGCTCTATTAGCACTGTCAGTAACATCATCTTGCAGGTTATCTGCATCATAACCTGTGAAGCTGCAGGGCCTCTCTCAGTAATGAGAAAGGAAAGAATATATACTAAATTTCATGGTTGTAATTAGCCAGTGTGTTATAGTCCTCCATTATCCTCAGTTTAATACACAGAGGAAGAAACTCTGTAAGCAATTTCTAAAGACTTTTCACTCTAATTAAGTTACTTCTATGGGAGAACTTATAAGTACTTATCTTAGAGTCCTTTTTAGTTTCCTTATTCATATTTCTTCTTCTTTTTTTGTTGATATTGTTCCTCATTTTTTGCTTTTTTTTCTTGCGTTTTTCCCCAAGCCGGAAGGGACTGAGGTGGAAACTACTTACAACTCTGTGCTCTGTGCATCAGGTAAGAGCCTTTTGCTTTCTAAGACTTTCTTTGCTGAGGTAGAGACTAAAGACAACAGGGGAAGACAAGGTTTGTGAATGCTTCACTCTGAGAAGAAAGGTATGGGTATTTGACAAAACTGAACAAACTAGATGTATATACAACTGGTGGGGAAAGTAGTTTTTTGTAAAGGAGAAGAGCTGAAGCTGTAATAGTCCCTGAAATTACAGAGGGTGTAGCATATCTCTTAGGAGATATCTCTGGCCAGGTCCTTGCAGGGAGAGAATATCTGGAGTTTAATTGAGTTATCAACTCTAACATCTTTCATTCAGTGAGTATAAAATCACAAAGCAGACTCTACAGTAAGCTAGGTCTGCCCACCAAAGCAGAAAAGGCCAGAAAAATAGGCTGTCAAGCCTATTAGTCAAGGTCAGCTAATAACGCCATCTAGACGTCTGTGACAATCTATGCATGAGGGTATTACAGGCCCAACACAAAATTTGCATCATGGGCAGCTTCCACAGGAAAATTACAGATTAATGGACTTGTTGAAGGCAGGAAACTCCTGTGCAGGGAATGGTGTCTCACCTTGTTAGCTGCTACACATGCATGTAGATATATCTGGAATTGTAACTAAATCGATCTGGTTTTTTATCTCAGAAAAGTCAACGTCAGAGCCAGTCTCCCTGGTTCTCCCAGAGACTGTGGTGGATGGCTCAGCCAGAGCATATTTCTCAGTGCTAGGTAAGTGAAGCATTCTTAGGGTGTCACATGCTATTCTGAAACACTGCCATATTTCTTCAGACTGTGCTCAGGTCTACTGGCAAGCCCTGCACTATGCTAATTTACACTGGAAATTGTCCCATTCCCCAGGTGACATCATGGGCACCGCCATGCAGAACCTGCACCAGCTCCTCCAGATGCCATTTGGCTGTGGGGAGCAGAACATGGTCCTGTTTGCACCCAATATCTATGTCCTGGACTACCTGAACAAGACAGGGCAGCTGAGTGAGGAGCTCAAATCCAAGGCCATTGGATACTTAGTGAGCGGTGAGCTGGGACACGGCTTTTGCTTCTTTGTTCATTCCCTCCCTTGGCAACTGGATGGGGACACTATCGGTCACTGAGGACACTGGGGCCACACACTGTTGGCCATATATAACCTGGGAAAGGCTGTGCTGGTGCATTCTCTGGAAGGGAACGTGATACAGTATGAACAGTACAGTATATGAACAGTACAAGGGTGGCAAGACTTTGGGATAAATTGCCCAGAGACGTTGTGGCTGGCCCCTCCCTGGAGGGGTTCAAGGCCAGGTTGGAGGTGTTCAAGGCCAGGTTGGACGGAGCCTTGAGTAGCCTGATCTAGTTGAGAGGTGTCCCTGCCCATGAGAGGGAGGTTGGACTAGATGATCTCTAAGGTCCCTTCCAGCCTAGGCCATTCTATGATTCTATGATGCTCTAGTAGGTCGGGTCATATAGCACGGTATTTATAAGAGAGAATCTTGTGCTCAGGTGGAGGTGCAAGGTGAGAGAGGCCAATGTCCAAACAGGAATACAGAAGAAGTCCAGAACTGGCAATACTTCAAGAGTTCTTTCCATAAGAAGAGAAATACATATATCAGACTGTAACCATTAATCATGGTGGCTTCTTATGTACATTTCAGATCCTCCTTAGAACTAAGATTTAGAACATGTCACTCATCTTTGATTAGGCCAGAATTTTAACACACTGACTAGGACATGTTGGCAGACATAACACCGGTACATATGGACACAGCAGATATCTGCTGACTAACAAGGGACTGGTTTCACTCAGTTATTTTGCAGAAAAATTGCACTTCGTCCAATGAAAATTATCCTGTTTTCTGCATCCCTATCTTGTGTGGGTCTCACCTATGTATTCAGTTCTCCTCTGGGAACCTTTTTCCCATTTTTCAAGTCTGGGATACCTCTGGGATATCTCTCCTCATCAAGTACAGGGCAGAGAGTGGCAATGATCATGGATACACAGTTTCTCGGTGTCTTAGGAGAGAGGAAGAGCACTGGATGGAAGTACTTGTAGCTGTGTGTTTCCCTGAACTTCCATTCCAATATCAAGTAAAATTGCTCATACTTGTACCATTAGAAAGGAGATGTTGTCCCATGTCTGCTACGTTTTCTTTGCATGGCTCCTTGAAAAGTACTGTGACAACTAAAATATTCTTCCACTCTCCATTTCAGGGTATCAAAGGCAATTGAAGTACAAACACTGGGATGGTTCTTATAGCACCTTTGGGCCCCGTTATGGGCAAGTTGGGAACACATGGTAAGACTTCAGTACCAATGGCTTTTTATTTCTGCTTTTCGTGCCCTCCCTTTGCTCAGTGTTCTCTTGCACTTGGTCATTGTGGAGGCTGAAATGGAGGTGGAGATGATATTATAACCATGATGCCATAAGATAATCATGTGGAGCAAGGAGGGTTGCTAAGGGAGATGCCTTTTTGGTTTGCAATGCTGCACTAATGGCTACCTACCTCCCCTGACACCCTTCTTCAGCTCAAGTGAGGGTGACTGGCAAGATGCCCTAGCTAGTTCTTGTTAGCAGATGGATCTCCCAAGCTCTCAGGGCTATGAATGGCAAGCTTCATTTAGCATTGGTCTCTATTTCACTAAGTAACTAAGCTAATTCCCCAATTTCCAGTCAGACAACTGTGATCAAGACCTGTAGCCACTAGTGCTTTCCTCTGGAAGAGTGATACCCACATGGGCCCTATGACCTCTGATGGATACAGAGCCTGCTCAGGATGTCTCTGTTCCCTCTGCCACTTTCAGGCTCACAGCCTTTGTCCTCAAGTCCTTTGCCCAGGCCCGGCCTCACATCTTCATAGATGAGAAGCATGTTCAGGATGCTTTTGCCTGGCTCGCTCAAAAGCAGAAGGAAAATGGCTGTTTCCGCAGTTCTGGGACACTCCTGAACAATGCTATGAAGGTAACAAGTCTGCCTGGTTGGTTCACATGGGCTTTGGGAGGCTGGAGCTTGACCATAATGCAGTCTGGGACGAGCAGAATTATTTCAGCACTGGGCGACTGGAGGGGAGGGTGGATTTAAACACATGAGCTAGCACAGAAGCTTGAAGAAGCCAGCAGCAACTTGTGATGGACCTACCACAAGGAGGAGGAAGAATCTGTCCCTTCAGGATGTGGATATGTAGCACAGGTAAAAGCCAGTGGTGCTGTGTGGGATCAATATCCACTTTTGTGATTCCCTGCAGGGTGGAGTGAATGACGAGATCACGCTGACGGCCTATATCGTTATTGCACTGCTGGAGGTTCCTCTGCCTGTAACCGTATGTGTCTGCACCCCAACCCAAGCCACAGATGGTACTATCCTGCCCTACTAATGCCCCCCAGAATAACAGAACTCTTTATTCTTTGAAAGAAGAAATCCCATCTGAATGTTCTTTCTGTTCAAGCCTAGACTGGAATAACACCTTTCCTCCATTTCCCCACTCTGCCCAATCCTGTCTCCCATATGCACATTTCACTTAATCTTTTTCTGAATTCTTTAGTGGAGAATCATGCTTTTGCTCCTTTAGAAGAGTACAGCTTGGATTAACAGTGAGTTAAATATCATTTAAATCTCTGAACGAGACAAATATGTCTTCCACACCCACAAAAATCTTCTTTTGTTTACTGGAACAGTACATTCCTTTTGAACCACTTTGGATCTCAGGAAGCCCTTCCTCACGGAGAGGGTGCTCAGGCATTGGGATGCACTGCCCAGGGAAGTGGTGGAGTCACCATCCCTGGAGCTGTTTAAGGAGAGGCTGGATATGGCACTTAGTGCCATAGTCTAGCTGTTGGACGGTGTTGAGTCACAGGCTGGACTTGATGATCTCCGAGGCCTTTTCCAGCCTCAACAATTCTGTGATTCTGTGATTCCGTATGGGGTTGGGGTTGTTGGGGTTGTTCAGCCTGGAGAAGAGAAGGTTCTAGGGAGACCTTGTAGCAGCCTTCCAGCACCTGAAGAGGGCCTACCAGACAGCTGCAAGGGGCAATGGTTTTAAACTAGAGTAGGGTAGATTTAGATTAGACATTAGGAAAAACGTTCTTTACATTGAGGGTGGTGAAATACTGGAACAGGTTGCCCAGAGTGGTGGCGGCTCCATCCCTGGAGACACGCAAGGTCAGGCTTGAAGGAGCTCTGAGCAACCTCATAAAATTAAAGATGTCCCTGCTTACTGCAGGGGGATTGGACTAGATGGCCTTTAAAGGTCCCTTCCAGCTCAACACATTTTATGATTCTACGATTGCACTGATCCAACAGCACAGGTCTATAGAAGAACTGCTCAGGGATCCTTTTTCATTTTCTCTGCCTCTTCCATATTATTTTATGGCAAATCCCTGTCCTTAATGCTTGGGGAATAAGGTATACCTATAGGGAATACCATAAATGGTAGTCTGTGAAAAGCCTGAAGCCTGTTTAAAAGCAGCGTGGGTCTATTCATTCTGTTCCCCAAGTCTGTGATACACTCACTGTGAGGCAAACCTCTAATGCAGGTAAAACAGCAGTGTGAATTGCAGAAGGAATGTTGAGAGGGGATGGTTGCAGGGCTGCTGTACTTCCTCTGCTTTAAAAGTAGTAGGGGCTATTTAGTGTTGAAAGTTTTTTCCTGTACAGTAAGAACAAGTAGAAAGAATTATTTTGTCACTGGGGTGCCATGGTTATTACCTTCACCAGAAAAGTACTCTTTGTTTCATGTGTGTTGTGTTTAGAATGCAAGTTCTCAAGCAGAACTGTATTGGATAATAAGTATGTTTTTCATCTCCCTGTCTGAGCCTAAAAGTGCCCTTGAACATGAATGAGTGTGTTGGAACCTGATTGGGATACCTGTGCATTTCAAGTTAAGCTGAAAGAACTCTTGAGCATAGCATGGTTCTTAGATGTTATTGGGAAGCATGCAGAATATTTCTGTAAGTAAAATAAGCCATATTAGACTCCTCATAAAAAATCTTATCAGTATTATCCCAAGCATGTGTATGTGTTGTCACATCCTATCATTAAACTGAGCTCCACCCCAAAACTCACCTTATAAACAATAGTAAGCCTAGGAAACCTTAGCTGAGGCATAGACTCAACTAATTTTGGTTTTATTCTTTGTTTTCTCAAAAGCAGCTGAATTGTTTCTCCAAAAGTGACCACAAAACATTTGGTCTTCCAGTAGACAGCCTGTGAAGGGAAAGCACAAAGCTACGGAAAACAAACCTTTTCCTTCTAGACCATTACTTAAGCTGTAAATGCACTATTAAGCTTCAGATAATGGAATGTCCCCCCATCTCCTCCCCCAGTATTATTGCTTCAATTTTATAGCAGTTTTTCCATCACAAATGAGCAATAGTCATGCTGAAAGGTCATGGGGTCACTGTTACTTTAAGCAGCTACATTTTGCTTTGCTGAAGAAGCTCCAGCAAAATGATTTTTTTTTCAGAAGGACAGAGAAAAGAGGAACTAAACAATAGAAAGGAAAGGATACAATGGAGGGTGAAAGCACAGAACAGTCCGAGGGTGCCAGGTAGAGAAGGAAAGCAAGCATCCAGTACACCTACAGAGAAGAATATCAGAGAACTCCCATTCCCTTGAGACACAATCAGGCCAGTAATTTTTCTCAAGGCAGAAAGATTGGAGCCCTCCGTCACAGTCTTTCAATCAAACAGGGAAAAAACATCACAACAAGGTGCATTACGGAAAAGCAGATGCAGGATAAGGAACAGCTTTTAGCTGCCCACTATTTCCAGAGGGTATTGGACCTTGAAGGGAGGGGATACACAATGGTACAATCCTTCTCAGACAGGAGATGTCAAGGGTCCACAGGTACCATCGGATTCCAGTTGTCCTAAGATGGATCTCATTGTGAGGTCTGACTGCTCCAGCTCAGTCTCTCTCTCCTCACAGCACTCAGTGGTGCGTAATGCTCTGTTCT
>NW_009700217.1:5566-8496 GCF_000703405.1 Apaloderma vittatum | reverse complement strand
GTCCCCCATGAGGACCAGAGCTTGTGAATGTCTTGATTAGTTACAGATTAGGCATTTCCTTTGGTAAACTGCAGCTGAGCTGAGCAGGTGAGGAATTATACTTAAAAGTGATATCTAGGAACCTAGTCCCTTTGAAGACAAGAGGCCTTTGGCTTTGTCTAAAGCAAAGTACATCTTTCTTACTACATAAAATTATAAAGTCTACTAACTCAAACATCATTTAAACTTACTAAATTTCTGCAAATAAAACTATCCAGACAGGCTTCGAATTATGTGTTATCACCTTCTTGGTTGCTTATTGTGACAACAATCACTTGCATGATTTTGTGCCAACTAGCGTTCTCCCTAGTAAATCCATGCTGTCATTTGGCACACAGGAAGTATTCCCAGTGTATAGCTTGCATATAGCCAATCTGTTTTGGAAACTAAGAGTTCTTATATTATGAGCATGGGCCCCAATGTCAAAAAGCAGTCCATACATCTTTAATTTGTTAGTATAAATGTAGCCAATTAATGCAAATGAGATACATGGATTAACTGAAGATTGAGTTATAGGATTAGTTTCATGGCATTGTGGCCATACTTTTAATACATGCAGACCACAATGTTGCAATGGGCCTTTGTTGCTTCGCAGCTGTTTTAAGTTCTGGCACTCCTCCCATATCTCTGGTCCACATTCCCTTCTCTTCTTTGCACCATGCCTTTTGCTTTTAATTCTTCTTGTAGTATGTACTATCTGCAAAGATTTATCCTACAAGGAGTGGTTAGCAGTTGAATTTTCCAGACCAAAGTTAGGCTTACAAGGATTATTATATTTTATTTCAGGTATACATCTGAATTAGTAAAGTGCCAACATGTGTAAACTGATGACATAGTCTAAAGTACAGGGAGAAATAAAAAAACACAGTAAGGCACAAAAATACAATATTCCCAAAACGAAGCAACTGGGAGCTGATGTGCACTCTCACTTCCAAAAATTAGTCTGTGATGTAACATCAGTTCTTGGAACCTCTGAATTTTACAGATGTCTTGTGATGACTCACATTTTTGGCTATTTGAAAAAAATATTGATGAATTTTCTAGTTTTGCTGATGTTACCAAAATTTCCTGGTAGGACAATATGACACTGCACATGAAAACAGAATCTTATAACACAAACCCAGTCTACCTTGGAAGATCCTTTATTATTATTTTTTTTTTAATATTTGATTTATATTTATGCACTGGAATGCAGTGATTCACTTTACATTGTAATCTCTAACTTCTATTGGACATCTGTTTTCCAGCTGTGTTGCAGTAGTACTGCAAAGATAGTTGTCTATATGTTCTCTACAAAGAAAAATGGTCAAGGTTTGTGTCTATCCTTATGAAAAGAGTTCTACACAAAAGTACTGTTGCCAAAATCTTTGCCAAAATCCGCAATAAGTGATGCTTACAAATGTAAAGTTTAAGGTGTGAAAATTATTTTATCTAAGAATTGGTTGTTTTTAAAGTTAACTCTGTGTCCATCTCTGTTGAAGTGTATGTAAATTAGTAAGCTTTTCTCTACAGCTTTGTAGATGTCTTTTGCAAAATATATTTTTCAGCAGATTTTTAATGTTATTCTATAATTATATCAGGACTGTTTAAATCACATTCTCTTTACAGGGGAAAACATGGTGCTAAGAAAAATTAGCACTAAAATTATGTAATTATTCAGTGTTCATGTAAAGTAATTATGTGTTTAAACTAGAACATATAAAATACATTTCTACTTTTAGTTAATATAGTGATTTAATTCGGTGCCTAATATGAAGTATCTAATCAAACACATTGGGAAAATGAATGTCTTTTAAAAATTGGGAACTCTGTTAAATACAGAGGAGCCTTTTCATATTCTACCACCATGACGTAATTAAATTAACCTAGCATGTATGTTGTTGTGAGTCCGAGTACTGACAGATCATGTTGTGGCTCTGAGGAATTCTGGATAAAACATGGGTATTAGACAACAGTCAGGGCCACTTTGCTGGTTTTGAACACAGCATAGAGAAGCTAACTCATAAAATAACTGTCAGTTTTCAAAGAGTCAGATGTGTAAGATGAAGTCAGTACTTCATCTTACACAGGTTATGAGGGTTAATGACAAAGGCTTATGTGTTGGTAACTATTAAATTTATTGAGCTAGTTTTCTTCTCCTAACCTTGCAGGAGGTCAGAAAGATTGACCTCTAAATTGCATCATTTTGAGGCAATGAGGTCAAGACACCTAAGACCTTTGTGAACTCAGAACAGCTGTTTTGATTTACCCAGAGATTGATGGTGAAATCTAGAGGCAAGTGAAACTCAGAACTTATCTTCTAATAGCTCTTTTTTAGTCCAAAGTCAAAACCAAAAGTCAAAAAAATTAAATACTTTACTACAATATAGGATTTCAATTTCATGCTAAATAAAATACTGACAAAAAAAATACTGTCAATGTGTAGACCTTGTAAGAGTACAAATAGAGAGCAAAAAGGAAGGTATGTGTATTGGGTTGGCCCAGCCGGATTTTGGTGGCGGCAGTGGGGGATCTTCAGGGTGGCTTCTGCAAGAAGCTGCTAGAAGCTTCCCGAGTTTGATAGAGCCAGCCGGCTCCAAAGAGGGACCCGACGCTGCACCAAGGCTGAGCCTATCAGTAAAGCGATAGAAGAGGAACGCCTCTGTGAAAACATATTTAAGAAAGGGGAAAAAGAACTGTACCATTCACAGCTGGAACAGAGGTGGAGGAGTGAGAACATGTAGACACACCAAGGTCAGTGAAGAAGGAGAGGGGAGGGAGGATGAGCTCCAGGCGCCGGAGCAGAGGGTTCCCTGGGTCGTGGTGAAGACCATGGTGAAGCGGGTTGTCCCCCTGCAGCCCATGGGCGGGGTGTAGATGTCCACCGTGAGGACCACCGTGTAGATGTGGAC
>NW_009700217.1:0-5330 GCF_000703405.1 Apaloderma vittatum | reverse complement strand
CCTTCGTGGGATGACTCACGCCGGAGAGGAGAGCATGAAGCTTGTCTCCCGTGAGAGGGACCCCACAATGACCCTGGGAAGAGTGAAAAGTCCTCGCCCGGAGTGAAGAAGAAGCGGTGGAACCAACAACGGATGAACTGACCGTAAACCCCCTTCCCTGTCCCCCTGCGCCGCTCGGGGGGAGGAGGTGGAGAAACCGGGATTGGAGTTGAGCCTGGGAAGAAGGGAGGGATGGGGGGAAAGTGTTCTGTTTTTTTTAAGATCTGTTTGTTCTTTCTTATTTCTCACTACTCCTCTCTGAATTGTTCTCTTAATAAATGCAATTAATTTCCCCAAAATTGAGTCTGTTTTGCCCAGGACGGTAAATGAAAATGATCTCCCTGTCCTTATCTCAAACCTTAAGCCCTTGGAAATATTTTCTCCCCCTGTCTAGTGGAGAAGGGGGAGTGAGAGAGTGGCTGTGTGGGTACCTGGCTGCAGGCCAGGGTTAAACCACGACAGTACGCAACACTGACCTGTTGTATTTTAAACTCTCTTCATCATCATTAATTATTAACATTGCAGCAACAGAAATAAGAGACTTTCAGAATAGAAAATAATTAAAAATATTTTTTAAATCAGTGAAGGATATTCTGTAAGAAACCTGTTCATTGAAGTGTAATTTTATACATGCTTGTACGTATGTATGTATGAGAACACCATGGAAGAAGGATTGTTACAGAACCTAAAAAGCCTGAAAGGCAAGCAAACATTTCCCTCCTTGTATCACTTGGATAGTCAGGTAATGAGAAAAACATGTCACCCACCCCAGCTATTTTTGTAAGACTCCTGTAATTTGTACATTAAAGGTGCCTTGAAGAAGCAAGGAAATATGGCGCTGACATAAGAACAGATTCTCCAAGTCTGATGGTTCATAATACTATGGGCAAGATTTCTATGTGCATGTCAGCTCATGTCTGCCAGAGCTGTGAGTCTGGACATTCCTAGACTATGTTAGGACATTTTCAACTATTTGAGACAATTCAGTACCCAGCTTGATCTAGGCTTAACACTCATGAGTAGGCATATCTCTGCTTTCTTTGATTAACTCATGCATAAAGTACACAAGGTAAGCTTTCAGTCCAGGCAAGACACAAACTTTTTTACAAATTTATTTAGTTTAGTTATGGAACTGAACCAGCAAAGACATTAGAAGAAAAGTCTAAGGCAGGGCTCATCAGCAAGCTGACATGGCAGCTATCTAGAAATGTATTGCATGAAATAAGAAAGACTTTACCTTCCAGAGGACCCAGGACACAATTATTTTACTGTCTTCATATTGGGAAAGATATGCCACTGTGTAAGCACTGGAGTATATACAGAAATGTCAACTTTTTTTTTTTTTTTGTCTAATCTGTCCTCTCACATAATGTACAAATTATCATAAGAGTAGAAGTTATCCATCAAAACTGCCACCATAAGGTAAAGGGGAAGAAGATGCCCAGAGCCATGAGCAATGATGCTCTCTAATTCCTTTAGAAACTTCAAAAAATAGACTGAGGAATAATGACACAACTCTGATGCTGATGCACCGGCTTATGGAAATAACTGCTACTATTTTTAAACAGTCCCACTTTAAGTTTTGGGAACGTGATCATCTTTTTATTCTTCACTATTTCCATCAGGGGAAAAAAAAATAAAAAAACCCCCTACATTCCTGAAAGATCAGAAGCCAATCATCGCCAGGTCAAAACAAAGAGAAAAAAGACACAATACCGAAAAACATTGTCAAAATGGTGAAAACCTGGTTATTATATACAAGGCAATATAAATTATGCCAGACATTCAACCTTCATTTGAAAACATGGGTCCATGAGGTAAACAGTGAAAAAAGAGATTTTTTTATGGGTTAAAATACTTGAGATTTAAGGGCATTGGTTACATAATCTGATCCAAGTTCACCTGTCAGAGTTTATCTACAGACAGCCAACCCAGTATTTGTGAGAGATCCTAAACTACTGAAGTAATAATCTACTCCCCTCTTCTCTTTTCTTTGATTAAATAATCAGTTTAAGAAAAATCCCAGATTAAGAAGAAAACTACCGTGTTTATTCCAGGGATTTGATGTCAGAACTATGTCAATCAGAAATTACAGTGACACCTCTATTCTAGAGAATTCTATACTATGTATATGACCTATGTGCAGCTGAATCTATAATTTGATACTTATGAATCTCATTTTGTATTCAAAGTTTGGTCTGATTAGAAAAGTGATATGGGTTTTATAAGACGTTCCAGCCACCGCCTTGTTATTTGCTGTTCTCA
This sequence comes from Apaloderma vittatum, assembly GCF_000703405.1. Classification (NCBI taxonomy): domain Eukaryota; kingdom Metazoa; phylum Chordata; class Aves; order Trogoniformes; family Trogonidae; genus Apaloderma; species Apaloderma vittatum. Next base: position 3,026 of record NW_009700217.1, on the reverse strand, counting down.
GTAATGTCATTGTCTCTTTCATATCAAGAGAAACAAAGATACATCCTACATCAGATATGACTCTTTCTTGAAAAAAAACCAAAACCATTTCAATTACAAATTAAGATTCATGAGTGGGAAACAAGGTTTTGTTAAAAAAATATCAGCTTTAAATGAAGGAGGCCTTCAGATAAGCTGAACTCATAATTTGTTATATACGCAAAAGATTCAAGTATTTATTTCTAAGATGCCGAAATTCTTCATAAATTCAAATACGTATTTCCAAAATACCAGAATATGTTCACAATAGAATATTTTGGATGGACAAGCTCATAATTTATATATAGACAATGGAAAGAGATATTTCACTCTGAAAAGCTTTTCAACAAAATGATGGATTTACTTATGTTCCTACCTCTTTTAGAAACACAATAAGCTAGAACATATGTAATAGGTTCTGCTGTCCATCAGGTTATATAATCAGAATTCAAAATAGTGTTCTTCTAGGGTGAAATATAACAGGAAAAATTGGCTGTATTTTTTCTGCTAACAGAATAGTATCACCGGAAGGTTGAAGCAAGAAGGAAACCACTGAAATATTACAGCTACAGGGCTTGTGTGACTTAATATGAAAACAGAAACAGATCAACAGAAGTGATGAAAGGCTAAGTTCAGTTTGGCAAGTGGCAGGTTCTACACACATAATTTGGTATTAGCTTTTCAGCCTCAATAAATCATCTGCTCTGAACTTTTGTCCTTATGTGCACTTTACAGTCAGTCCCTTTTGTCATGTCCCGTTCTGCTAGGATCAGTGTATTGATTACTTGGTTTTCAGAGAAAGAGTAAAACAAAATACACATCTAGGAGCTTAGGGTTTTGTTGTTGTTTAAGAAATAGTTTTATATTTAAGTTTAATATAAAGCAAATAGTTCAGAGATGGATTTTTCATACCTTGTAAGCAAGCATAATTCAAAGAGGGGATACATGAAGAACTGTTTAGTTTTATTTTTAAAAGAGCTTCCAGGCAGTCATTTCATTATAGCCTATCTATATACTGGCCCAAAGTAGCTCATTTCATCCCTATTTTGCCTAAGTGTCAATACATGTCCCAGAGCAATTATCATTATATTGCGTATCAGAAGTTAAAGTAATCTTTTAATTGAGGTGCAAGTCCAATAACAATAAATGTTAGACTGCAGCACAATTATTTCATTAATACTTGCATGACAATAGCCATTTTGAAAGGCAGAAAATTCTCAAACCCCTTTTTTTGCTATATGGCCCATGAAACAATTGGAAAAAATGAACTTTAGAGAAAGTTATTTTCAGTTTATACCAGGTAAACTATCAGCATAATGGAAAAGTTCCAATAATGACCTTAGTGTACAAAGACTTGTTCTCATAGTGAACATAAACCCACTCTGTATTTAGGAAGATGAAGAAGACAAAAAGATAAATGTATTTTCTTATGAACAAATTCATGTTTGTAGCCAACAGATTAGGAAAAAACCTTCAGTAACAAATCTTAGGTTATCTGTGGACATTTTGACTGAGATTCAAAAAATATTGTTAGCAACTGCCTTTGGCCATACCACTCTGAGAATGCCAGGTCTCGTTTGATCTTGGAAGCTAAGTAGGGTCAGTCTCCGTTAGTACTTGGATGAGAGATGACCTGGGAATACTGGGTGATTTAAAATCCATAAATCCATGGGCCCTGATGGGATGCACCCACGGATGCTGAGGGAGCTGGCAGAAGTCATTGCTAGGCCACTCTCCATCATCTTAGGTAAGTCATGGGCAACAGATGAGGTGCCTGAAGATTGGAGGAAAGCGAATGTCATTCCAGTCTTCAAGAAGGGCAGGAAGGATGACCTGGGTAACTACAGACCAGTCAGCCTCACCTCGATCCCTGGAAAGATGACAGAACAAATTATCCTTGGCGCTGTCTCTAGGCATATCAAGGATAAGAAGGTTATTAGGAGCAGTCAGCACGACTTTGCCAAGGGGAAATCATGTTTGATCAAGCTGATAGCCTTTAATGAAGACATAACCAGGTGGATGGATGGTGGCCATGCAGTGGATGTGGTCTAGCTGGAATTCAATAAAGCATTTGACACCATCTCCCATAGCATCTTCATAGCTAAACTGAGGCAGTGTGGTCTGGATGACCGAGTAGAGAGATGGGTTTTTAACTGGTTGAAGGGAAGAAGTCAGAGAGTTGTGGTTAATGGGACAGAGTCCAGCTGGAGGCTTGTGTCTAGTGGGGTCCCTCAGGGGTCAGCACTGGGGCCAGTACTATTCAATATATTCCTCAATGATCTGGATGAGGGATTAGAGAGCGTTGTCAGCAAGTTTGCTAATGACACAAAACTGGGAAGAGTGGCTGACACACCAGAAGGCTGTGCTGCCCTTAAGAGAGACCTAGACAGGCTAGAGGGCTGAGTGGGGAGAAATCTGATGAAGTTCAACACAGGCAAGTGTAGAGTTTTGCACTTGGGAAAGAATAACCCCATGTGCCAGTACAGGTTGGGGACTGACCTGCTGGAGAGCAGCGTGGGAGAAAGGGACCTGGGGGTTCTGGTGGACAGCAGGATGCCCATGAGCCAGCAATGTGCCCTCGTGGCCAAGAAGGCAAGAGAGTAGCTAGTGTGCCAGGTGTTTCCTACCCCTAGCGGTTGCTAGGCAGATTTCAGGGAATCTGCGATCTAGGCTAGTCCGGACTTGTCTATAGGACCTGGGCTGGTCCGGACTCGGTTACATCCAGGAAGTTGGCCAGTAGCCAACGAGAAGCTGAGATGGCTCTGATTGACCACAGTCATCACTGACTAGTCTTTAAAATGGAGTTCTTGCTGCGGCCATTTTGGACTTACCTCATGGCAGTTCTGAGGTTGTAAAATCTCCCCCTTGGTCTAGGGGACCCCTAGAAAGGTCAATCAGGTGAGAATGGGACTCTCTGCCTGGCTAAGGTACCCCTAGTGACGACAATCAGATGAGAATGGGAACTCCCATCTGATTAAGGTGAGTGTGTGATAATCTGGATTATCATT
>NW_009700216.1:81454-101709 GCF_000703405.1 Apaloderma vittatum | reverse complement strand
TTCGAGGAGACCAAGCAAGGGCACCTGGAGAGGGAGTGCGTGGAGGAGCACTGCAGCAAGGAGGAGGCCCGGGAGGTGTTTGAGAACGACCCGGAGACGGTAAGGGCGCAGAGCTGCCGCCGAGATTTGGGTGGGTTGTCCGGCTTTGCCCTCCCTCCATCCATCTGCCAGCTGCCTGCACAGCGTGGGAAGCCGCTGGGAGGAGGAGGAACCAGAACCACGAGGTGAATGATTGGAAGCCACTCGGTCTGTGCAGGGGCTGTGTCAGTGTAGCCCGGTTAGAAATGCCTCCGTGAGGATGCTCTGGGCGAGTAGCCCAGCCTGCTGGCACCACCGCTGTCTCCAGAGAGTGGAAGAGCGCTTGTTCACCCTTGGTGTAAATCCATGAAGCAAGACAGTGTGACATAAAGCTGTGGCTTCTCTGTGTGGACACCTTACCACCTCTCTTTCCTTGAAGTCTCCCATCCCAGCTGTATTTAATGTTGTGGTATATGTATGTGGTAATGTTGTGGTATATGTCAGAATAGGGCTTCCTCAGAAGAAGTATGTCGTAAACACCCTTCAATCCTTTTGGGTTCTGTTCAACTTGGTCAGCATTTTGGAATCATTAGGTTCAGGACCTGTCACTGTGACAGCAGGAGAGCATGTGTAAGGGGATGTGGTACTGCTGCTCTTCTAACCCTGAGCATGGATTCACACAGTTATAGCCTGCACAGCGCACACGGAGCTGACTTTTCCAGTCTTCTCAGGGCTGACTTTCACTTTAGTCCTCTTCTCACTTTGGACAGGCTGTGGATGCAGTTGTATCTTGGCTTAGTTTTCCAGTCGCTTTACACCTCCTCTGTATGTTGTTCTGGATAGGCTGTTCTCGTTGCAGAGATTATCTGGCACTGATTTAGCAGTGGGAAGTGGATTTTCTTGGTGTTCAGACTGAATCTTGATACTGCACAGCATGTTCCTGTTAATGGTATGATGCTCTGGGGAGTAGAGAGAATAGAGTGTGTGTGCGTGTGTGTGTGTGTGTCTGTGTATGCGTACAAGGAGAGACACACCAAAGGCAAGGGAGGGACTCATCTGAGGAGCTGTTTTATGCTTCAGTTAGACAAGTCTTGACATGTGTGCTTCATTAGCAGGCTCAGCACTGGATTTACAGTGCAGTAGCTTGTTGTCACAAGGCAGTAGTAAGGATGGCAAAAACATTGTGATGATGGCTTTTTTTTTGACAATCTTTAAATTAGAGCTGAACACAGAGCACTTGCCCAGGGCAAGGGAGGGACTCATCTGAGGAGCTGTTTTATGCTTCAGTTAGACAAGTCTTGACATGTGTGCTTCATTAGCAGGCTCAGCACTGGATTTACAGTGCACTAGCTTGTTGTCACAAGGCAGTAGTAAGGATGGCAAAAACATTGTGATGATGGCTTTTTTTTGGCAATCAAATTCGAGCTGAACACAGAGCCCTTGCCCAGGCAGTGTTTAATGATACATCTTTTGTGTGTGTATGTGTAGTCATACATGCAGGCAGCAGTGCTTACTGCTGTCCTCTAAACTGGAGCTAATACAGAATATGGATAACTATAAAGTGCTGAGAGTGGCTGGCACAACTATTTCCATATTCACGTCAAATAACATAATTTTAAGCTGAGTACGAATATTCACCATATAGCAGCAAATGCAGGAGAAAAATATCCCAAATGTGATTTTGTAGCATTCTGGAAAAAAGGTGATGTGAGGTCACCAGTTTTGCTAACTGGCTTCTGGCCAAGAAAGTTGCCAAAGGCTATGCACTGATAGATCAGTTTAGAGGGTGGTAGACTGTGTGTATCGTGAGTGTTTTAACAATATTTTGTACTTACTTTGTATATTTGAGAAAATATTCAGTTCTTCTACTGTAATGAAAGTAGCAAAATAATTTTGGTTTAAGATCTTCTAATGTGTAATATAAATTCTATAAGATCCAGTCAGGCCATTTAAGCATGTTCTGCAGGACAGCGCAAGCTTTTTTGTCATTGCAAATAATTTTGGGTTTTTTTGGTGCATTTCCTTCGTTACTGCTGCTAAGACTCTAGTTCTGAAAACCTCTGAGGAAATATCACTAAGAGTAGATGAGCTTCCAGTGTCTGATCCCCTTGCTTCTTTTACTCATACTTCTATACCAAAATATTGTATTTTATAATACTTTTACATTTGCAGTGATATAAGATCCTACCTTTTCTGAGACACAAACCTCCAAAGAGCTGTGAACCTGCTTGTTATCTGCAGCATGTCCTGCTCCTTGCTGCTACTTTGCTTCAACTTGTCTGGGAAGCATGTGTGCCACCACCTATCAGGAGGATTTATGGCCCTTCTTATCCATTTTGCAATCAATGTTTGACATGAAGGCAGCAGCTGCTGTTCAGTAGCAGTTTTCTGATGTGTGGTGGCAGAGGTCATGTATGCAGACTGCTGTTACTCTACGCATTGGAAGCCTTCAGTGCTTTGTAGAGCATAGGTGACTACTCCCCCAGCAGTATCTTCAGATTTGGTAGGCAGAATATTTTCCTAATCTGCATTTTCACTTGCCTGGGTTGTTTCACATCTCCTTAATACACAACTGAGGTAATGGGAGTGTTTCTTAAACGCTAGGAAGTTATCATCCTGTCATTCCACTGATGCTGTGTTGTACCTCCTGTTGCCCTGTCCTGGTGACTGACAGAAGAAGGAAGCTAGCTGAGACAGACTTGACTCAGGGATGATGAAAACTGCTGATAAGCAATGTCTGAAGTTTGAGGAATTACGGTAACTGCATGTTTATGCTTCAGCATATTGTCAGGCTGCAGCTGATCCATGTTGGTTAAGTGAGGACTTTTTATTGACAAGAGAAATGTAGATATTGCTGTTGACAGATGATAATTCTTTGTTGTTTAGGAAGGCTGAATTTTTTATCTCTCCTTACTGAACCGAGTCACAGGGATTAACTACTTAGGTCACAGCAGAAGGAAAGAACTACAGCACCTTTTGTCCTGAGCTGAGTCCCGTGGCTAACCTTGTGTTGGGCAAGCCATGAGGAACATATTCATGTGCTGCTGCTCTGTGCTGTTGCATCTCCCGGGTTTTGTGCTTTAAAGCACTAGATGAGTGTGAATGTAGCCATTTGGCTGTTCACTGTCCTTTGGGAGCAATGGTCTTGCAGCCTTGACAACTGGAGGTTAGAGATTAGTTAATAACTTGTTTCTTCTCCATTTGACCTCATGAAAGGCTTGCAATATAAGCACAAAGGCATGGTCTCTCTTCCCTGTTCCCCTTCCTCAGACAATCTAATGAAATATATGAGTCTTCCTTACAAACCCTGCCATTCTTAACTTTCCTATGGTTATGTGAGTGGAATATCAAGGCTTAATTTCAAGACCTATGGTTTAAAGATGTGATAGGAAATTGCATTAACTGATTCATTCAGGGAGCTCGAGAAGTTCAGCAAGGCTGTAGCGTAGCTTGCATGATGCTTCCCAGGTGAAACCATGGCTTGATCCAGCCAGTTATAACATCTAGCCAAGAATAACATTTTACGGAAAGATTCCTATTTACTGGACAGACTAGTAAACAGAAATTAAATGTCATGCACCTGTACCAGAGCACCCTTTTTCCATGCCTTCCGTTGTTTCAGTGATCAGTTTTCCAAAGCAACATCTGCAGGCAGTCGGCAGAAGATACACATTCTCTGAAACCTGAATGAGGGTGTTGCCACATGTGTGATTACTTACATCAACTGCTAAGAATAGTGTATTAGGAGGGGCTAAATAACCATTCATGTGCATGCCAGTGCAGCTTTTGTCTTTTATGTTACGGAAAATACTAATATCAACTTGCTCAGACTGGAGGAAGGAAGATCAAATGAAACATTTTTAGATTGGGTTTTGGGGTTTTTTAAGAGGCAGAACGAAACTCAGTCTGTGCCATTTGTATGACTATACATAGTGAAAACAAGTGTGTGCCTGGATTAATGAGTCTTGCAGCCTAACCTTTTCATTATAACATCCTCAGATATTACTGCAGATTTCTGGTATTGTTCCTTTTTTATAATTTCATTTATGCCAGAGGTACTGAACAGGAAAATGATAAGATAAGAAGGTGGGAAAAAATAAGGATGGAAAACATGTTCATAGGAGGTATGAGAGCTGTTTCTAAATGTGATCTATAAAAAAGATATGGTAGGTGTGATAGATGACATGAAGTTGCAAAATATCTTGGATATAGAGATAAGAAAGTTATCTTACCTAAAATGTTGATGAGGCCTTATAAAAAGCAGTACTGCAGAAGTATTTGACCTTGGTATGCAGTCAAGGTATTACAGCTCGTTAACTGACTGATAAACTGCTCTGGAATTTGGTTGACCTGTTCTAAAAATGTGGTCATCCAAGCATGTAAAACAAAGGCCAGAAGGGACTGTAGCTGTTGATGTTCTTGGAAACGTTGGATTTCACTAAAGAATAAATACAGAAAAAAAAAGTGTCCTTGTGCAAGGAGTTTCTCTGTTTTGAAAGACTCAGCACAGGGGAGGTGTTTGAATGCAGCCTCTTACCACATGCTACCGTAGTTGATGGGTGCAGCATCTGTCACTGCACGACTTGCGTGTAGTTGTGACTGCTGAAGAATTTCTGTTCTTCCTGCAGGTCACCACAGAAATTGCTATGCTGAGAACTTTGGAAGGTGTTAGGTTCACCAGAAATGCTGACATAGGTCAGCCTGGCCACCCATGTTTACTGTTTATGTACTTGTTTACATGTCAAAGTAGTAGCTGGTTTTCATGCGTGTGCAGAGTGAACGTCTGACATCACTGGTTTCCACATGAAAAAAGGTTCTCTTGCTTTTCAGAGGGATTTTCATCCAAACTCCTATTAAAGTATGTGACTTGTCAGATAGACAAAACACTGGCAGAGAATCACAGAGTAACTCGGGCTGAAAGGGTCTCAGAAGGACTCTCTCTAGTCCACTCATCTAGTCCAGTCTTCTACTCCTGGCAAAAGCAGCAGTGAAAACAGACCACGCTTTTCGGGCTTTTTGCAATCATGTCTTGAAAATTACTGATCCTAGCAAAGCATCCAGCTATGTCAGCATTCTTTCTGCTAGGCCGTGTTTATCAAGAAACAGATGAAGCAATATATAGGGTGTGATATTGGTCAGTTTAGTTGTGTTTCACAGTGTTACTGGCTCATTGGTTTTATATTTTTTTAATAAAAATTATTGCGACATGATCATATTAACACTTATGGGCTTGGAGTCATCCTAACTTTATGCTGATCTTTTAGAAGGAGTGCTTGGCAGACAATATTTAGGTCTTATTTCTAAGAATAACAGAATAGACAAACATTTGTAAATACTAATCAGGAAAGCATGAAGGCATGTATGGGGGAGGAGAGGAGTTGCTGGGAGTGTTAAGCAGTATAAAATTTCTTTGAGTAATTTAGTGAATGTTGTGTAGTCTAGACATGAAAAATACTGATACCATCTTTAAATACAAATGTCATCATCCCTACATAGACTATTCCTTTCTAGATCCAGGCAAAAATATGGATTTGCTTGCACTGAAAATGCTTCTCAATATACCAGTTTGTTATGGCATTTTGGCGTAATGTGGAGGGAGGGCTAGATTTGTTGCTGGCATCTTACTTCTGCAGGATTCATCTGAGAGAAGGCAAGAGTTAATGGAGAACTCTGTAAATGGAAGGATGGCTTCCTAGGCACAGTGGTACCTCCTTAACAGATTCTGAGAAAGGAAGTAGAAGGAGATTTAGACTTTTGTCCAGGAATGGCTTACAGGAGGGAAGAAGAAAATAGAGAAGTTTGAGTGCCCAAATGTATACCACAGCAGCATCCCTGTTTCCTGCTGGGATGAGATCTGGGTGAGCACCAATTGTTCTCCCCCTCCCTTTCTTCATTTTTCCTGCACTTTCTTAAAAACAAAACACAGGATGGGAGAGAGTCATACCAAATTCCAGTGGGTCTGGAAGGCGAGCAGAATAGGCAAGCCTATTCTGTCCATGCTTCCTGCACCGCAATTTGTGCAACTGTATGGACTGTTCTAAGTAACCAATCTAAAGAAGAGTAGTCTAGAGAGAAAAAATGACCATTCTGCAGCTGGATCAGTTCATTGGTCCAGTTCATCACACAGCTTCACAGAAGGTTGCACCAGCACAGTGGAGAGGACAGCATGGGTTTAGGATGGGAAGGCCAGATGCCAGGGAAGAAGCAGAAAGGCTCATCACAGCTCACGCTGTCAAAAAAGTGAGTGAACAGCCAAGCTCTGGAAAATCTGATTGAAGATTTTCAGCAGATCTCCCTTCTGTGTCTGTACCTTCATCACTGTTAAGACCTGCTGTTCTAGAGGGTCTCCATGACTCTTGGGAAGTTTCCTTATTTATTGTTTTGGGGTTTTTTTTTCCTATTTCATTGAACACCAGCAGTGGGACCCAGAGGAAGAGCAAAATTAGATATTAAGGAGGATACCCAGGGAGGGGCTCAAGTGGTGGTGTTGTCTTCACTCAGTACACCGGGACAGAAGGCTGCATAAATGAAGGGGTAAAAGGAGAATGGGTCATTCTTGCACTTGTACAAAAGCATGTGCAGATGGAGAGCTACCACATTTGGCTGGCTTCTGGAACAGGGAGTCCTAGTTCTATTCCAGAAAACATTTAGGACAGGAACAGAGAAGCAAAAGTTACTTAGTTATTAAAATAATGAACAGGGAAGTAGGAGATCAGATGCTGATAGGAGGGTCTCATGTTGTCTCAGATGTCACTTCCCTGTTCCCTGTCCACTCTGGGGCCAAATCTAGCGGTGTCTTAAAGTAGCTGACCACTTTTATTGTGTGTTGCGACCTCTGCAGGTAAAGAAAATCCTAAGAAATCATTAGATTACAGGAAGCAGAAAAATACAGTATTTCTTTGCTTCAGTAGATAAAATGTTACACCACCTGTAAGAGAGAACACAAACACCTAAATCATGTTGGATGGGATATATAATCTGTTCTGTTTTAAAAACAGCTTTAAATAATTGCAGATGACACAATATACAATGTTGAAAGGAGACAGCCTTTTACTTATGCTAGGTGTATTGTCAGATCCTAGTTTGCTTACTTTGACTAAAGTTTCTAAGTGAGTATTAGTTTAACCATACACACAAGTATTGTAACTATTGCAGAAAGTAAGGGTTCAAAGAAGCAGCATCAGGTGAAGATGTATTTGTCAAATTGAGATACTCTTTTCACATTGCACATTATTACAGCTGGAGGGAAAGTAGCTTTTCAATCCTGAAGCAGTGGCTGGAGGAAACTCTTGGTGATGGGATTGCATTACGAGTAACTTAAAAGCATATGTGACCAACTCATTGGAATCATTCTACAAATTATTTTTTGGGGAATATTTGGCCCTTGGCACCAGTTACATCCATTTCACACTGTTATTGTCCTATCCAACCCTGCCTCAAACTGCATATAGAAATCATCTCTCTGTGCCCCCTACATCTTCACAAATGTAAAGTGTTTATGTTTTGCTTGGCTGTGACATAAAGGAAATATTGTTTCTTCTTTTCTTTCCTTTAATTGCCTTTTTTCCCCTGTAATTGTGCATTCTAATCGTTGGTGGGTTTTTCCTCATTGCAGAGCAGCATATTTTGCTGAAGTGACACACCAGTAAGCTGTTGGGAAATAGTCCTACCCCTCAGAAGAGGGCAGTGGAAGCTATGACAATAGATACTTTTTGTTTCCAGCCTTAAGGATACTGCAGAGATGAAATAGGGTGATGCTGGAGAGGATGGTCTTTAATGCTTCTTGTTTGGAAAGATCAACATCTTGGTGGAAGGGGTGGTCGCAGTCTTTGTGCGCCAAAATATCTGGACAGCGTGAAGTGGATGCTTGCAAATGGACACAAAATCTAAAAGCTACCCTAAGTCACTGTCTCTTTGGTGGTAGGAGATGAGTCTTGGAGGTTGCATTTGTGTTGTAGCATGACCTCGTTGCTCCTCTAAAGCCTCACTTGCCAAATCGTGGAGAGAAGTACTCCTTGTTTATTGCATGCAGAATGCAGATTGCCCCAAAGGAAAAAGGGAAGCAAACTAACCTGGCTGAGTGTAGGGTTCCTCACAATGAGAAGGAAAGCTGGTGCAAGCAACATGGCTTGATTTGAGCATAACTCCTAACTATAGCATATTTAAAATTCTGAATTGCAGAACTGTTTAATTACGTCGCTTGGGAGAAAGGCCTAATCATTCAGCATGAGATTTGCTGTGCATCAAAAGCCTAGGGCTAAGTTTTTAAAAATACAGAGATCTCTTGAGCATTAATAAAATCTGCATTCTCAGGTTATAACAGTTAAACACCTTCCAGACACTAAGTGATAGCGATTTATGGTTGGTAGAGGCCATTTCTTTGCAAGGGTAGTGCAGGCCCACAGTGTGGAAACATGAAGTGCATGTGTAAACGAAGAGGTCGGGCTATGCCCAAGACAAACATTCAGTTGTTAAGGAAAGAGGAAAAGGGAGAGTCATTATGTGGAAATGAGAAAAGGGCATGCTGTGGGAGGTGTTGCTCTCTAAAAGGTAACTAGCAGGTAACTGAGAAAGAAAGCGCTTTTTAGAAATTACAACTGCTAACACAACTCTGTGAGATCCTCCAGTGTTAGCCCTGCTGCAGTCAGAGTCACAGGGCGATTGAGGTTGACGGGCACCTCTGGAGGTCGTCTGGTCCCACCCCTCTGCTCAAGCTACCAAGAGCCAGTTCCCCAAGACCATGAACAGTCCTTCTGTAACTACATCTTTTATCTGTTGCCGCTACAGTTCAAACATGGTTTTGATTAGATTCAGTGTTGATCACCCTTACCTGGTCTAGTACTCAAGCAAAACAAACAGAAGCAGTTGGCAAGCCCTTTTGGCTGATGTTTCCAGTGTTGCCACTTAATTTAAGCAACAGTGAGAACATTTTCCTGATGCAGACAGGGTCATTGTTATGTTTTCAGAAGGGCTATTTTTATACAGTGACTCATGTTAACGCCTGGTCTGATTTGGTGTTCTTCCATCTTCTCTAAAAATGCAGCAGGACTTATGCATATACCAGTATAATTTCACTAATTTCTGGATTTTACCACTGAGGGAGACTTTGGTCATAGAGTTGAAAATAGGTGGTGAACCCAGTCACGTTGTAGGTTTCCTTTGGTAGGGAAGCTTACGTAGGTACTTCTACACCTTCAACTCCACAGCCCTGCTGTGAGTTCTTACCTTCACATTGCTGTTGTCCTTAGTTGTTTCAATGCAAGGTGTTATGGGGGTGGCTCCATGGAAACTGTTCTTAACTACTTCACTGCAGCCATTAGCATTTGGAAGAAAAAATAAATACAAAAATTAACAATCTGGAGTCTTAGAGAAGTATTTGTTTGGGTTGGGTTTTTTGAGGATACTTTTAAACTTATGCTCTCTTTTCACTTTATATATCCACACCAAGTGTTGTAGAGGCTGTGTTGTAAGGGGAGGAATTATCTCTGGGTGTAGGTGGCAGAGGAGCTTCTTAACTCCATGAAAAAGTGTTTGATGTCACTCTACCCTGAAATAAAAGCAGGCACTCTTAGGATTTGCACTACTGTTGCAGAAACTAATAATTGTGTATCAAAAGGCTTGCTTCTAGCATGTACATGTGTACATGTGAAAGGAGTGAGGGCTGTAGAGGTTAAATCTTTTCTGTTAAAGCACAGCTCTGTCTTCTGAGCAGTGAGGGAAATCTCTCCTGAACTGAGCTGAAATAAGCAAGCCAGGGCCTACTTGGAGGGACTGGCCTCATGCCGTACTTCCCGCTTCACCGAAAGGGAGGAGGCTTGTAGATGTGAGGCACATCCCAGGCTCTCCTGTTTCATGGAATCATAGAATCGTAGAATGGCATAGGCTGGAAGGGACCTTAGAGATCATCTCCCTCTTCTTCTGAGATCTATGCTGAGCTGTGCTTCTGGTGGCACGTGATGCATGGTGTGTAACTCACGCTACGTGCCGCTCCGCAGGCTACGGATGTCCTGGTGCCAGGACCTTGACTGTTGAAGCTTCTGGTCTCCCAGTCATATGGGTTGATACATGGGAACCAGACAGACAGGTGGTCGGTTGGGTCACCAAAAGGAGGAGTGGAAATACGTCAAGGTTTTCTCAGTAAGAGCAGGCACAGAGGTTGGAATTGTTGAAATCAGATTCTTGAAGACTGGTCGTTGGTAGAGGTTGGTGCTTCTTGCATGCACTGGGATGTTACTCCTGGACAGTTCAGTTAGAAAGCTTGGTGAGCTCAGTGATTGTACAGCAGCCTATCCGGAGAATGCTTATGTCCAACCTGTATTTGTTTATAGCTTTTTATTTAAAAAGTACATTACTATTGCTTTTATTTTCATCAGGAACTAAGAAAGCGAATCCAAAAGGAAAGGAGCTGACAATATTAAAATGTTGACTTCTTTTACCAGAGTCCAAGCTGAAAATTTAACACTTACTATAATTCTGTGGTGACTTTTGCTACCGTGGTGGTCACAGTTAAATAACCTCCTGCATTTTGATCCTGTGAATACTGGGTGGCTTTCTGAATGGTGAGTTGTTTGGTGAGCCTGAAATTGAAGGTGACTAGTTGAGAAATCAGCAAAGTAGTAACAGAATCTTTGCTAAATCCTTTTTAGCAAACCTCAAAGCATTTCTCCTGGCATTTTTACTGGATGCTGAAAATACAGTTGAAGATTTCTGATAGAGGGAAGATGAGTCTCAGACTTCTAACAGGGATCTGACCCTCTATAAGGTTTTCATCTTCCCTGATATCTGTGGGTCCTTAAGACTTAGTACAGCGCAAAAGTTTGAAAAGACGTTGTGGAGTTGAGCGCTCACATGAGAAATAATTCATATCTTTTTGTGCAAAGTAGGCATAACCTGAATTTTTAGCTGGGAAAACTCCTCATCAGTGTTTTTTCAAAAGAAATTGCTACTTTCAGTTTAAGCACATTCTTTTTCTCAAGGTTGAAGATCATTTGTCCTTCACTCTTGGCTGAATAGAAATACATTGTCATTGTATTTCCAGAAGCCTGTTGTAAGGAAAGTTGATTATGAAGGAAAACGAAAAGTTAATCATACAAGAATGAGTAATGTTAGCTTTATTTTAGAGTGGTACTATCAATGGGTCCTGCAGGCCCGGAGAGGTGCTACTGGTCAGGAAGTAGTTTTGTGTAACCTGAGTAAATGAGGAAGGTAGGTTAAATTTAAATCACTTACCTCTGTTACGTACCTTGTGAAATGAAGCTTGTGGTGGTATAGTGCCTTGGAATTTCATTCTTCTGCTGCTCAACTGTCATTGAATCAAAATACAGTCAGTTTTCATTTAGAAAGTTATTTGTGCAATAAAAATAACTAGTTACCTTAATTTTTCATTCAAAAGTAGCTCTACAACTTTTCTAGCACTTAACTCATTTGTCCGAGATCAAGGAGAAAATGAAATTTCATGCCTTTGCCATCACTGACTTGGAGCAATTAGGCTGGTGGCCATGAATTTGAAAGCTCCTATTTCTTGTCCTGTGAGTGCAGAAAAAGTTATTCTTGCCAGTGTCTGGATTATCCTATTGCTGGTCTGCACATTCTTTTGACATATATTGAATAAAGAGGAAAAAATGAGTAAAATGTTTGCAATATTTCATCACATGCCTCTATCTTTTTCTCCTCAGGTGCTGGCTGAACTTCAGTTTGTGGTTTATAACACAGCTGGGCACTCATCTGAATGCTTAGACTATTTAGATTTACATTTATTTTGACTGTATTTTTTTGGCTTTTCTTTTCTGAAACTAAACTTTTTTTTAAAAAAGAAAAAGAAGGAGGGAGTGGGGACTGTAGTGAGTTCTGAGCTCCTCATTCAGTTTGTTAACCTGAAGAGGTGCTCAGCTCCAAAAGATGCCAAGCCTATTACCCTCATGTCAGAATTGAAAATTAGAGTAAGTGTAAGCTACTTCTTCTTCTTCTTTGTTGATGCTCACATGATTTAGGCTGAATATTTACATGACACATTTCAGTAACTGGAGCATATTTGCCAGAAGCATATTTGATTTTTTCTGGTGAATGGCAGCAATGCAATTGATTGTGTTAGACAGTCCAGGTCAAACTGAATCGTGGTGTGTGCCTGCCTCTATTGTTTGTACATGCCTGTATATGCATGACCTTATTAAAATATCTGTAGTAAGAGAAGAGAAAATAGTTTCTTATCTTGCACATTGTACAGACCAGTTAATTTTTTAGAGTACAGGATGTTTACTGTCCCAGTCTCACTGCAGATAGAGCTGCATGAAAATTGCTCATGTTGTATGAAAGAGAATTATACTACGCATATGCCTTCATAATTAGCCCCAATTACAATTTTAACAACACTTAAACTGGGGACTTATACATGATGAAATCTAGTATGAAGTGAGGTTGGAAAATACCACTTTTTCCTGGCAATGAATTTTTGTCTTTCTTTAAGAATGTGGTTTAATGATTATCTTAGGCCAATCTCCCACTCTCCCGTGCAGCACAGCTGCAGTTTTTTGCTGTTCCTCTGTGCTGGTGCAAGCAATCATTCGACTGGCAAGGTCTCACCAGGCTGAATATTTTTCTAACATCAAAGGTTAGATCCACATCACATCAGCAAACTGCTGCTCTCACTGTAAGGCTACAATTTGTTGACAAAGGGTAGGGAACAGTCACTCATGACCACGTACCAGACTGCTTTCTGCAGTCTGATATTAGACTGATGAGCATCAATTTCCCCCTCATTAGCCCATCTTTGTTATTCCTTTCTTTGGGCAGACCATCTCCATGATGCAATATGTGGCATGGGTGGTATGGTGATGGGTGCTCTTAGAGTTGTAGGGTGCTCATTGTAAGAGCAAAAGGTACCCTTTTATTTTGGAGGTTGTGGTGTTAGGCTGCTGCCTGCATTCTGCATCAGCAAGAGGGGCCTCTGAGGAGGCACTGGGTGACTAAATAATCCTGTATTTTCGCTCTGGGGTTTTGTCTTTAGATTCCTTCTCTTCCTTTGCCTACCTCATGCTATCATCAGCACCTTTATCTCTTGGTTAGTGGGTAAGTGGCTTCACGCTCACTCAGTGCCACTGACCAGGTCAGCTGTTCTCCAATAATACCTTGAGACTGGGGCTAATGTTTGTTTCCTTTTCAAAAGACACAAAGCATGTGTGATACTGGGATGCTTCTGGCTCTGAATAAGAAGAAATTAGGATGTTCGTGTCTGGACCCTGTTAAACAACTGCCACTAAACTAACAGCAGCTCTTAAAAAGTGTGACAATAGAAGCTAATATTATCCAATAAATCTTTGCCTTTTTTTTTTTCTCTCTCCTACAGGAATATTTTTACCCGAAATACTTAGGTGAGTTGCAGCTTTTACTTTGTTTTGTGGCAGTGCTGGTATGTGGTGCCTAACACTGGAGCTTGTCACAGCTGAAGTCTCTGCTAAGGAAAATGACAGAAATCTGACTGCAATAAACGTGCATTGCTAACCTTTAAGACAGACTGTGCATTCCTTATGTGATTTTGAGGTGTATATTTTACTTATGTATAGATTTGCACACAGAGATCCTTTATGTGTCTTCTGCATGTTAAAATGTTACATTTATGTCTATAGTTAGCAATATTAGTAAATAATTTGAAGTCTTCTACCTTCCCCCATTTTAATTAACTTAGCTATTAACTAATCTTTTTCTTTTTTAAAAAATGTGCCTTTACTGATCTAACCACTGACTTATTCTATTGACTGTATCATAGTCATGACATCATACCATTTTCTATTTGTGCTTAATATGTTGTACTTAAGATTCCAAATGTCAACAGTTTGATAGAACTCCATGTGCTTTTAAGATTGTTTAAAAGAAATTTAGTAGGTCAAATGCTTTTAGAATCATAGTAGCATCTGATTAAGCGATCATCCTTTTCAGATGGCTTATAACTACTGTATATAAGAGCTAAAAAGTTTTAATGAACTTAGGAATTTTAAGACAAGAGATTATAAAATTGCATAGATTTTGCGTCCACCCTCCAAAGCCTTACTTAATGAATCAGCAGGCCAGGTATCATTTTATGTGCTTTGAACAGCTGCCATATCATCATTATTATAATAACAATTTTATTTTCTGTTCTTCAGCTTGTATTCAGAAATATGGGTCGCCATATACAAGAAGTCCAGATTTCCTTACGTGCGTTCATAGTAAGCATTTTTGTTTTGCATATTGTAGTTATATGTTCTCTCATTCTACCTGAAGGACTGGGACCAGCTCAGCCATCTCCATTTTCATTAGTATTTTAGTACTGGTCTTCCTGTTCTCTAGGCTTGAGACACCATATCTCTTGTCTTATCTGAGCAGCAAAATACGACCTTTTCCCTTTTATAATCTGTTGCCATCTCGCTGTCATGTTTCAGTGCTTTGGTATTTTATGATGCAAGACGTTTCTTTCCCACCAGTTTCCCAAGGTCTGAATAATCTGAGAAGCAAGAGGGACAAGAAATAGGATTTACCATAAGGTTGTACACCATGCTTGGCCTTTCCATTTTCTTTTCTCTTGAATGCTAACTTTTGCTCACCCCTGTTAAAGAATCTTAAAAAAAGCTTAAAGTCAGACCCAGGCTTGTGTCAGGCTTCTTTACACTAAGGAGATCAGTTTCACACATCACATGACTGTGCTTTAAGTATTGCAACCTTTAAAAATTTAAATCCATTTGGAAGTCAAACATATCTGTGTAGAGGAGGAAGGGGTATTTGTTCATCATTAATGCTAGAGATCAGAATTTAATGAACTCTTCCAACACCTTCCCAGCTCTCTCTTGAAGCTTAACAGTGCTAAAAGTATAAAGCTGCATAGATATTCCAAATATGTTCTGGGAGTAGATCAGTTCAGATGAGAAGAAAATCACATGTATGTACATTCGTTTTATTTTTTACCCCTGCCAGCTACTTCAAAGTGGGACGTGAGGCTGAATGCTTCCTTTTGCTTACGTGTGTTACACAGGAAAGAGGCAGGAGTTTCTACTGAAAATGGTGTTATCAGCTGGGAGCGCTTGATCCAAACAGCTAATCAGTGTTTCGGAAATGCAAGTCTGAAGGGTAGTGATGAAAAAATAAAAACTGAATAATTGTTTTTAGGGATTTTTGCCCACTGCAGATGCAGTGGTTTGGAAATAAAATTATAATATCTTCCCACATTAAAATATTGAAATATTTTTTTTATGGCTGAGTTTTGGCTAGCCATTGTTAATTCACAGGAGAAGTAATGGAGAAGGAGCCTGAAACGCGCGCTTGGAAGAATGACAGGCTTTGTGCTTGGCCGGTTTCAGTGTGCCTCTTAATTTTTCCCAGATGCTGCCAAAAGGCTGTGTAGCTCTTTGGGGTTGTGCCTGCAAGATGCATTTAAATTTTGTTTCTTAACTGTCTTTCTCCTTTCAAAACGAGATAGTTGAAAGCTCTTTTAATCTGATGTTCAAAGACACTGCACAACCAGAGGGCTGGAGGGTGATTAACTAGACTAGTTTATACCAGAAATAAGGTGCAAATTTTAGCTGTGACAGTGACTAGACAGCTTAGCAGAGTATTTGAGGATTCTCACTTTCATAAATCTTCAGATTGGGCTTCCAGGTAGGATTCAGCTCTGGATTCAGAGAGGTGGATGTAGGCATTTCTAGTATAGGTGCCTATCCCAGTCAGCAGAGAATTAATCTGCAGCCAGTGGTTCCAGAGGGGTTCCACTGACCAAACTCTGCTGTGGGCAGAGCTGAATCACACTACGGACTCCGTGTGTCACCCGGACCAGATCTCTGCTGACTGCAGGGAGAATTTAAGACAATTGGCTTTACAGATAGATGCTTACCCTTACACACAGATCCCTGTACTTTGGTCTGCAGGTATGAATCTTTTTCTAAAAGAGATCCTGTAGGCCAGCTAGGAATTGTGGATTTGGTTCTGCACAAGTTTGGGAAATGCTACAGGAAATGAAGCTGCATGTGGCCTTAAAAAACACAGTGGGATTTTTGTTAGGTCATGTGTGTCTGCTTTTTAATAGTAAGTGTCATAATCTTCACAACCTAGCATTTTCCCAATGAAGTTTTAATTTGCACCATTTTGTAAACATAAAAAAATTAATTTGCAGTACAGAGTAATGAACTGGAAGAAGCAGTTAGTGTACTTAGGTAAAGTCTTGTTTCCATGCAGACTTTGAAAATGAAACTGGAATTTCTATTCTCTTTCTGCACTTTGGACCTATGTACATGCTATCTGATGTAGTTCAAAGCACACAAAACGTTGTGCTCTTCATTACTTTTAAAAGCTTTGCTAAAATCTGCCATGTAAGTTAATGGAAACCGAAGCTCCATTTTCTCTTGCAATGGTTTGCATGAGGAGCACTTTCTATGAAGCTAACGGAATTACACAGCTGTGAAGGATACACCAGATAGGTCACACATAACCCTGTTGGCTTGTTTTGCCTGTCAAGCAACTTTGATGACTCTGCCATGTCTCGGAGGCTTAGTTTGTGCTGCTTCAAAAAAAATGAGGCTTGACTTACGATACCTAAACCATTCTGTTTACCATATACAAATTCTGGTGTGTCTAGGAAAAGAAATGTGCTGATCAGAGCTGCTCTGCCTTAACCTGGCCTCTCCTTCCCTGACTCCTCCACCTCCAGCACTGTGTCAACTGGGCAGCGATTTACTGGGAGGTGTTCTGGCAGGTGGATGTTGAGGCAGCTCATGTAGCTGTGTTTTCTTTTGTGTGGCCTGGCCTGTACCTTGGCCATGGCTTTGCCCCAGCTCTGCGCAGCTGAATTGGTGAGGAAGAAAGAGGAAGGAAGAAGAGGCCTTGTTTGCAGTGAGTGGATGGTTATCGCTGTGAGTGCTTTTCCTGTAGAGATTTCCCAGGAAATAGCTTCTGAGCATCAAGATGACATACTGAAAATCAGTATTTCTTTGGCCAAGTCACACTCCTTTCCTGACCAGCCCTCTGGCTCTCTCCTCCCTCTGTTCCACAATGGAACACCTTGCTGAGGCTCAAGATAAAAGCTTATCTTCTCAAGGGCATAGCCCTAGCTAGAGGGTGAAGCTGTGCTCATTGCAGAGGAGAACCTGAAGTGAGAGAGTGGATGGAACCACTGTGTTTGGGTGTGTTTTGGTAAAGGTGGATGAAATGCAAATTATTTCAGCTGAGGAGATCTGTGATCCTTTATGACATTTTATAGAGATCCTTTCTTTGCTTAATCTGTTTTGTCTTGCCTGATTAAGCCCACTATGTTTAATGACAGCCATTGCCAGTCGTCTGCTCATTTCTGGCATCTGTTAGTCCTCTTCAAAAGAACAGTGGAATCTTTATTATGGAATCTTTATTATAAAAATATGCATAGTGGACAAGTGTAATTGTCATATTATTTGTCCCCCTGAAGTCTTCTCTTTTCGAGACTGAACAATCCCAGCTCCCACAGCCTGTCCTCGTAGCAGAGGTGCTCCAGCCCCTGGATCATCTTTGTGTCCCTCCTCTGAACATGCTCCAACAGATCCACGTCCCTCTTATGGTGGGGGCACCAGAACTGGACGCAGTGTTTGAGGTGGGGTCTCATAAGAGCAGAGTAAAGGGGGAGAATCACCTCTCTTGATCTGCTGGCTACGCTTCTCTTGATACATCCTAGGATGCGGTTGGCCTTCTGGGCTGCTCATCTATCAACACCCCTAAATCCTTCTCTTCAGGGCTACTCTTAACCCACTCTGTGCCCAGTTTGTATTTGTGCCTGGGACTAGCCCAGCCCAGGTGCAGGACCTTGCATTTTGACTTGTTGAAGCTCATGCAGTTTGCACTGACCCATTTCTCAAGCCTATCAAGGTCCCTCTGGATGGCATCCCTTCAGGGTTGCCCAGAGGAAGCTAAGAAGAGAAATGAAGAAGCAGTATAATGCTGGCAAAAGCAGGAATTAATCCAATTCTTAACTTCTCTCAATTTGAGAAGTTTGATGGAGCTCCCAATCTACAAACAGTTCCTCTCCTTACATGCTTCCTTGCCATCAATTCACAAGTCATGTTTCAGAATTTAGTGAAGAGTCTGAACTAGATGTTCATCCACTGAGCACTTTTTGCTCTGCCAATCTAGCACTACAGACCAAACTTGGTCTGCAGAGGGCTGTTGCTGATCAGGTGCTCTAAATGTACCCAACTGTCCACTTTTTGTAAGCTCTTTCTTTTGTCTGGACTGAACTGTGTTTCTGCTCAGTTGTAAGAACGAGCTGCCAAGATTGCAGATGGCATTGTTAATGGTAGTAGTTCCTCTTTTAAAGACTGTAAGGTGCAGTTCCTGTGTCGTGCACTGAAAAAATTAAGCAGAATCATTGCTTTATAGCTGTGCCACCCCCTCTCTGGGGGCACTGATGGTCAGGCACAAAAAGCTGCGATGTATGTTCATCAGAAGAGAAGTCATGTCACAGGACTTCCTTTTCCAATGTGTTCAATGCACTGGTGAACCCAGAGGACTGACCTTGTGACTATACATTCATTCAGGGTTGCTAAGGCTCTGTTCCAGTTCAAATGTTCTCTGTAGAAGTTGGCATCCATGGCAGACTGGACTGTAAGTGAAGTTCTCCCAAGTGTAGAAGGTCCACAGAAGAGCCCTGTCTCTCCTGAACACCACTGCTGGGAGGGGGTATGTAAACAGAAAGGTCCTTTGACTAGGTGAGCTTTGCAGTCTACGGAATGAGCTTCTGCACTGCTCCTTCTGGTTAAGATAATGGAAACAGTTAACGCAATTTTTTTTTTCGAAAATCACTGATCTAGAACACCAATGTAACAGGTTGCTACTACGTGGTAACTGCCAACTCTTTTTTTTTTTTTTTTGTGGAGACAATGGTATTTTCTCATCCTTCCTTTAGTTACCTCTGCAAAGCATTGTCCCAGGGTGTTTTGCAGATAGGTGGGTCGGTGAATTTGGACAGGTGACTTCCACTGGTTGAGCAATTACATAGTACTTTGACATTCATTCCTCTAATCCTCTCCAAAGTATGGTGACTACTCTCTTGCTGCTTTCCTACAGAGAAAATCCATTGCCAGCTATTGGAACTTGGCTTAAAAATCAGTGACAGGCTTTACTCTGTGTTTGCCCCACAGGAACATTGTGCTATTTGTACAGTGGATTAGTGGCTTGTTATTCTTACACTGTTAACACATCATTATTTCTTTCTTATCCTCATTCTACATAACAGAAAACCTGAAGTTAGCTTTGACAAAAATTTCAGATATAAACCTTTGCTTGCCATAAATCTATCATCCCTGGTAAGATCCTCAGCTGAACTACCAAAAGTAATTTAAAAGAGTACCCACCTGTCCTTGAATACTTTAATTTCTATCTGCTTTCTATTTCTGCCAAAATTAGAGAGAGTAGAATTAACTTCCTTAAAAATTAGCTACTTTGGGTTGTTTCTTTCACTATGTGTCCTTCAGATAGGGGGGTGATAGCTTACTCCCTTTTGCAACGAAATGAATGCCGCTGCATGTGCTCTGCAAAATTCCTGGCACAGCTTGTTCGGCATGTGAGCACTAAGAACTGGCTCCCAGTTTTGCCAGGTGTCAGTATTTCTGATAGTGATTCCCCATTGCTGTTTAAGCTTCTTGTCTTTTAATGAGAGTGAAACAGCTGATGGTCAGTGACTTCAATGTGTTGTTCTGTTTTGGTTTTGGTTATTTTATTCCTCATATAAATCAGATTTGCCAAACCAGTGTTCTCCCGATCCTTGTCACAAAGAGGGGACCGTCAAATGCGAAGATCTCAAAGGGGACTTCTATTGTGAATGCAAGCGTGGCTGGCAGGGAAAAACATGTGAAAAAGGTAATTGGGTTTGATTATCTTTTATACTCCTAAGAAAGATGTATTGGGTTTTGCTATATTCTCAAATCATCACTGATAACGCACTGCACAATTCAAAAGTCACCAAATTGAACCTGGATTACACACTGCTTGTGTTTTTAACCCTTCTGTGAATCAGATGACTCCTTCATGTAAATGTTTTATATTTTGATGGATCTCAGCTTGGTCTTGGCAATGTAATCTAAAAAGTTATGTTCCAACTTTCTGTCTCACTCCTCTGAAAGGGGAAGCAGAGATAGAATTGCAATGGCTTTTCAAGCAGAACTGCCACAACTGCTGCTGTGAACCCTGATGGAGCAGATCATAGACTGCAGAGCCAGAGAAGCTGGCCCATCTCGCTTTCTAGCACCCCTGCA
>NW_009700216.1:0-81423 GCF_000703405.1 Apaloderma vittatum | reverse complement strand
TCAGCAGGAGAGCTGTGGTCTGAGTCTGATGATGCACAAACTGTAATTAGTCTGTTAAAGCCTTGTTGCTTGTAAGACCTTATTCTACATCTGCTTAATCCCACTGTGTATTTTCATCACCTCCAGAGAGAATATTTAGGCAGAAGCTATTTGTGCCAGAAGTTCCAGGCCCCCAGAGGGCTTTCTCTATTCCCTTACGAAATACTGAAATTATCTTCCCTCTTCTTGTTTTCTGGTTTCTGGATTTTTAATTCTGCATGCAAGGTTTCCTGTCGAGGCCACTGCTTTTCTGCCTGCCAATTTTAAGTAATTGCCAGAGATTGCATTCGGCCAGTCCAGAGCTGTGGCAACCAAGACAGCAGGAGATCCAAAGCCTTTCCTTTTGATGTAAATATTGTGGGGAGATTATAGGATCACTCACAAGCAGCTTATTAAAACATTTGAGACAGTTGACTGATCAGTATGCAATCAGCTTTGAGAGCTTAGCAACTGATCAGTCTGAAGCATATCCCCTCTTTTTCTATATAAAATGCCATGAAATGTGCTATTCTACCCATCAGCAGACTCCAGAGTCTCATATACAAGCAGGACATAATGAGCAGGTAGGGCAGATTGAGGATGAAATCCAGGCTCTGTTGAATTTAACAGGCTTTTCTGCTGACTTCACTGGAGCACAGTTTAGCTCACAGTGCTCGATAGCTGTGGACTTAAAACTTTTTGTGTTCTCATGAATTCTGTAATAGTAAGGATACATTGTTCTTTTTTATTTAAAGCTTTTGTCCTGAACTTACGGGTCATTGTATAATTTTAAAAGTTAGTTATGTGTTATAAAATGTGTTCTGCAAACCAAGTTCTTGACCTCCACAGCGACTAAAGATACTCTTCTGCATTCTCAGAGCCATGAAGGAGATACTCAGTTACAGTTCTTTGCCTTCTTTTTAATAGTATTATTTATTTAAATGAACTTGAGCTAATAAAGTATTTGAATGAAATCTTTCTGGGTTTTGTAATCATTGTGTTGCAGCTGAAATAGTATTTCTTGTTCGGTCTTTCTCCTTCCCAACACCTGTCCCCCTCTCACCCTCCAGACTATTTACAGAGGTGAAAAGCTGACTGTAACGCTCTCTTTCAATGTAGATATTGATGAATGCAAACTGCAGAACGGCGGCTGTAACCAGCTCTGCCTCAACAAGCTCGGCAGCTACCGTTGCTCGTGCTACAGTGGTTACGCGCTTAAAGATGGCAAAACGTGTGAAGGTGAGTTGTGCTGGGCCTCTCTGCTTGCTGAAGCAAACAGATGTTTAAGTGACTTGTGTCTGTGTTTCAGAGAACTGCTCCCTAGCCCAGCAGAGACATGCTGGTAGCTCCAGGTGGCCGTGCTCTGCCAAGGATGTCCTGGGTGCTCCAGCCAGCACTACAAGCCTGGGCTTGTCAGTGGTTGCACTGTGCTGCTCTCCAATATCGTAACACAGGCGTGATTCACAGAGGATTTGTGGCTTGGATTGTGCTAAATTGATTTAGCCGATCAGTCCTCACATCCTGACATTGAGAGGAGGAAGGGCTGGCCAGATGCATTGTTATGATTCTTTCCAGTCTCACGGCACTGTAAAGTATGAGCCATTTGCTTTTCTGTTGTGTGTTTCTTGTTTTATGTTTTCTAAATTTGGATATGTGCAGCAGCGAATTAATTCAGATAGATACAGATGGATGAATTCACTGCAACTGAATATTAATAGCTGTAGAAAGGCCCCAGTGAAGGTTGGCAGCTATTTTACATGACAGCTGAGAGCAGAAAGAGAGGATCTGAAGTATCTGAAACTACAGGATGAATTTACATAACCCAAACTTCAGCAGCTGAGGTTTTAAGTGTTAAGGAACTGCATGCTGAGACACCAACTCACTAATGATCAGAGGCAACTGTTAAAGGCAAGCGTATTGCATGAAAAAACATGCAAGTCTGTGTGTATACCTCTCAGAGATGGCTGTGGTGACATATTTCTAAACAGTTTGGGCACGTGATCTGAACAACATGTTAAAGCTGCCAGCAAAACAGCAAAGAGCTGTTACACTTCCACTGTAAAAAGTGATGACTATATAGATTATCACAGAATCATAGAATGGCCTAGGCTGGAAGGGACCTTAGAGACCATTTAATCCAACCTCCCTGTCATGGGCAGGGACGCCTCTCAACTAGATGAGGCAACGAATGGGGATATGCTATCCCTTTCTAATCGGAGCGGCTGCTTACAAGAGCCAATCTCACTTTTAAATTGTCCTTCAGTGCCAGTTGGCATGGACAGATGGATGGTGAGTGAGCTCACAATTACATTTGTTTTGAGATGTACGCGTATCTGTACAATACCCTACTGCTCTCCGTTACAGCACTGTGAGCACAGCGTATCAGCATTCTGTAGCTTCAGCCCTCCCATTGCAGAGGTTGCTGTCAGCCGTGGTTAATGCTGACATTTATCGCTCTCACATTTATTCCTGCCATTATGCACACACAACAAAAAGTTAGGTTTTGTCTCTTGATTTGTAGACGAGACTACGTGGTGTACTAGGTAGACTACCATTGGCCAGTTTGCTCAAACATGGAAAAATCACAAAACGTACCATGTAACAATGGTTTTAACATGTATTAGAAAGCAAAAGTAAATATTACACTCTCAGTATACTGCAAATGTTTTGTCAACACCAAGATTTTTCTGGGTATTAGTTAATGTGTTGGAAAAACACTTGTTTATTTTTAGGGACCTCCAGTTCCAGTCCATTGCCTGCCTTCATGGAGAAACCCCACAACAGCTGTCAGACATGACTTGTTCTCTGTGAGGCTCCTTCAATTCCCTTTTGCCACTACAGATCCGCAGTTTTAGATCTTAGTTTTGTGTGTGTGGGAAAATTTACTGTGTGCCTGTCTGAGGAAGGAGAACAGAAATCTGTGATGCGCCCTAGGCTGCATGTTCCTTCTGGGCTTTGGGAAAATTTATACTGCTGTTCCTCAGCTCCTGTGTGCTGCTTTTTTTAACCCACAATTTCATCCCCCTGAATGCAATGGGACTTTCTGGGTTTGTGGGAGTTGTTTTGTTTTACAGTTTTTCTCCTGGCTCACTTTACATTGTTTTTTTCAAGAGTGGGTAATGGCTTAAAGAAAGAAACATCAACTGGTTTTGAAAGCCTGAAGTCACTTCTTACAGCTAGCTAACCCTGAAGGTAGATTCTTAATGATACTGTTTTTTTCAGTTACCAAAATAATATAGGAATCTCTTGACCCTGAGCTCACTCCAGTGTGCAAACAGTGAAGTGATCATACTCATCTGAAGTTGTGTTTTTTAACTGCTTGTTTTGCAGACATAGATGAATGCAGGGCATCAGGAGACATTTGTGGAGAAGCTCATTGCAAAAATTTAATAAGCTCGTACGAATGTGTCTGTGATGCAGGCTACAAGTATGATGAAGTGAGAAAGACCTGTCAGGGTAAGCTCATGAAATAATATCGTGTTAGCATTTATTACATGATTTAAGACGATAAAAACACAGAAATTTAATTTCAGCCTTTGGTAAAAGTTTGGGGTTGTTTTTTTGGTTTTTTTTTTTTGTTTGTTTTTCTTAATCTTGCTTACACACTGGACATCTATTCCCTTTCCCTTGTTGTGAGTGAGTTTACAGTTTGCAGTCATCTTTGGGTTCTTTGAGTCTGCAGTCATCTTTGATGACTTGAATAAACCCGTATGAGCCAGAGTACTGAAATTTCTTGAATTTATGAGAAGTGCAAGATCTGGTAGAAGCTCAGAAGCATCGGTGCATGTTGCTGTCTCTCTTTGTAGGACAAGAAAAGGTACAGAGCAGTAGCTGTTGTTCGTTCAAAACCTGTCTTGTGGTATTACTCTGAACCAGGAGCTTAATATGCATTGGAGCCATGCACAGTTCTGCTGGCTCTACTGCCTGCAAGCTTTCTCAATGGAGTAAGTTTTGAAAGTATTCCAAAAGTAGCATTTTTCCCTGCCTTTTGTCTAAGCTAATGTAATGACTTGAATCACATGCCAGACGGCCTTACTGGGCTCTAAGTGTTTATCTCTGCCTGAAGATATCCCTGTGGGCCATTGCAGTTTGTTCTCCTGCATTTGTTAGTGGGGTGGATGAAAACAAGCTGAAGGGAAAAAAAAAAAAAAGAATGAGAAACTCAGTTTTTATTTGTCTGTTGAGCATCCAACTGCTGAGTAGTAATGAAGCAAGCAGTCCTCAAGTTGAACCTAGGTTGAAGGAGCAGGAGCCAGTCAGCACAGGCATAGCAGAAGGGGCCTGAAGGGAGGAAATCTTGCCTAGAAGTTAAAGCCCAGGGCTCTGCACCAGCAGACAAGGAGTTGAGCAATGCTTCCAGCCTTCCCACTGGCTTGCTGTCTATCTTTGGGCAGCTGGAATCTATCTATGAAAACAGATCTGTGCAAATGCTAATTCTGACTCCTCCCTTCTGTAAAGATGTGGCGTAGGGTAAGTACCAGCATCAGAGCACCTGAGCACACTCAAATGAAAGGTGCTACAAAACAGCATTGATAACACTTTTTTCCCCCAGATGATTCATGTTTAAGCAAACTCAACTGCTGATCACTCTTCTGCGCTGGTTTTGTATAGATATAAATGAATGTGAAGAAAAGCTCTGTGAACAGACCTGTGTCAACTCGCCAGGGAGTTATACCTGTCATTGTGATGGCAGAGGAGGAGTAAAACTTTCCCGGGACATGAATACGTGTGAGGTACGTTAGTCTCATTGCCATAATTGCAGAACAGAACTTTATTTTCCATTGCAATTAAGAATAATGGATGAAGCTCTGGACCAAAGCCATCTGAGCTGAGTGACCATCGGGAGGGAATCATACTGGCAAAAATCATGGGAGCTGTGGGCAGTAGCTTTCCTGAAAAGAAACTTTCTCCTGAAATCTCTCTTCTCAGATTCCTCGATTCTGAAAAAAACCCCGCATGCCAGTGATAGCACTGCCAGCCCTCTGTTTGGCTAGGAGTTACCTCTGGCTGCACAAGCATTTCTGAGTTAGTAGGATGGTGCAAAGGTCTCGGGGGTGTGTGGTGTAAGTTACAGACCCAGCTTGTGATTGACAAGTGATTGATTACTTGTGATTGACACTTTTTTGTCCTCCAGGCATTTGAGGTGGATGGGCTTCAGTAGCACCGGCTGCCTCTGCGGAAACCAACTAACAGGCAGTTACTCGCACATCTTTTGTCCTAAGCATGATGCTGCAGTAGAAAACCTAATCTTATATTTTATGTTTTCATTTTGCAACCAGAAAACATTCCTCCAAGGCAGATAGGAGGGAAAAGGGAGGAGGGAAGGAAAGAAGAAATGTTCTCAGTACCAAGACAACTGTATTTTGAGAATATAAATATGAAAGTGCCCTAACCTGCTATACTCATAGCAACAACGTGAGAAAAAGGAGGCATACTCTCTGATTCTCTTTCTGCTATACGAGGAGAATAAGCACTCAAAAATGTGTTTTAATTATAGAACATAATACCATGTGTGCCTTTTGCTGTTGGAAAAAGTGTTAAATCCTTGTACCTGGGGAGGATGTTCAGCGGCACTCCCGTTATCAGGCTGCGCTTCAAAAGGAAACAACTGACAAGGTGAGGACAATTTAGAATGTCAAATGCGCTGCCCAGCTGTAATGTGTCAACATTACAATAACAATTAGTCCTATAATCATCATTATTTGTTTGGACTGTGAAGCCCTGCAAGGCTAAACATTATCCAAACCAGTAATTGAGAAAGGCAGCCTCGACCTCATTGCTTCTAGGATAATTACTGAAGTAATGCATCCGTTATTCTCGAACGCTATTTTAAAACCCGTCTTCACAGCTTAAGTCTTTCAGTAATGCATTAAAAGCTACTATGTTTTAACAGAGCTTTGTGACTGCTAGAATTGATGCTATCTATATGGAAAGTACTCTGTGGTTTTTGAACTCTGCATAACTAATTTATTTCTTGGCACCTGTGCGGTCAGACTTGTGGCTGAGTTCGACTTTAGAACCTTTGATCCTGAAGGTATACTTTTCTTTGCTGGAGGCCATCAAGACAGCACATGGGTAGTCTTGGCTCTGCGCAAAGGACGGCTGGAGCTGCAGCTGAAATATGGCGGAATAGGCCGCGTGACCAGCAGCGGACCACTTATCAACCACGGCATGTGGCAAACGGTGAGTCCAGACCACTGCTGAGATGTGACCCTTTCTTTTCTTGCTCCTAATGGGCTCTGTCAAGTGCTGCTAGACTTTGTGTATTCTTGAGAAGATGCTTTTCCAACTTGTCTATCTGTTCAGTGCATGCCAGTACTTTAAACGTTCTAAGGTGAGAATGGGATATTTTTCCTAACAAATGGAATTATTTACAACTATTGTAAACTAGACTGCATTGCTTAATTTGCACAACCAGAGCAGACACCGTTCCTCTGAGATGCAGCAGTTCTGAACTGACACCATGTCAGTTTGAGGAGATGCCCTCTGGGTGAAGGTTGGAAGGGTGGGGTATAAAAGGGAAGGAGCTTTGTAGCTCTTCTTTTACAGAAAGTTTGCAAGGTTGTGTGGCATATGGGGTGTGTGAGGTTACTTTTGTTTATTCATCTGTTTGTTTGTTTAGTTGCTGGGTTCAGATTATCAAAATAGACCTTCAAAATAGACCATTTCCCTTGCAAAGATATTGGGGTCTATTAGAACCTCTCTGATTACTAATAACGTAGTCCCAGTAATCCCATGAGATGATGCATTGCATCTTGGAGCTTCTGAGGATTCATCTTCTTGACACTCTCACAGAACATCTGGTGATTTTGGAAGCAACTTGGGGGCTAACATTTGTGACAGAATCATATCATCTACAGTAGATTAGCAATTTACATATGCCTTCTCACTTCTGCCTTTTCCTCTCCTTTCATTTTTTCTTACTTAATTAGATCTTTTGACTTTTAAGTGGATGTGTCTCCTAGGGAGTGGGTGGGAAATTCTCAGCTAACTAGCATGTAAGACAAATATAGATACTGGTAACTGTGAATAACTTTCTATTTAAATTTTTTTAGTGTTAAAAAAATCAGAATTATACATTAAAGAAAAAAGCAAGGTGGGAAAATATTTGTTTCTTATGCATAAATAAAGAGGTCCTTGAGTGCATTCACTGTCAACTACTGACATTTGGTAGTAAGATTTGTTCAGCTAATTTGAAATATGGCAATTGTAATTGCCTGCATAGAGAGGATAGTGATGGAAGATGTGAAAAGCAGACCTGATGCCTCTGGGCTGACTTGAGAGTCACAAAAAGCAGTCATTACTGAACTGAACCATTTAACACTGCAGCATAGTGCACTTGTTAAGTGACAGACCTCATCATGAAGTCATTACAAACTTCCCCACGTTAGTTTTGGGAGAGACAGCTAAAATGTATTTTCTTTCTTCACGTAATACAAAAATACTCAACACGTAGGAGTTATGGGGTAAACAAAGTCTGTGCTTGCTTTCTGCAGGGAGAGAAGGCAGTATGATTAAGTATCGCTCTTAGGCAAGGATTATTTGTCTCCTGCCAGTCACCGGTGTTAGGGCTTTTATCCCTGAGTACCGTCACAACCAAGAAATCTCTGACTGAGTTGCTGCACTCCTCGCACGTTTTCTGAGAGATTGTATAAATCTTCAGGAAACCTTTCCCCAAGACTTTTTGGGATGGTGCAGATCGAGCTGTGGGTGCTGTGAGGTGCAGGTGGGCAGGACTCATGCCAAAGATGGTGCAGAGGTGCCCTTGCAGCCACCTGGGCTGGGCTGGGCTGGGCTGAGTGGGACCCAGCAGCTACCGGTGGCGTAGTAGGGTGTGAGCAGAGGAGAGAGCATCATGTGGTGCTGGCACAGGAGTGCTTGCCTGGAGCAGGTCGATGGCCATAGCTTTGGTGACTGTCTCCCAGAATGAAACTGTTAATTCTGTGTCTGATACTGGCCAAAGGCAGTGGGAGGAAGGAGCCTTTAGTTTCTTGATTTCATGGTTGACTCACCTCTGAGACTTGAGGTGCTGCTTGCATTGCTGGGATGCCTTCTTTCTCTGCTCTTATTTTGTCATCCCTTGCCTCCACCCTGCAGGTACTTGTTCTTTTTTGCTTAGCATGCAGTGTCACCCCTGTCTTTAAATGCCATTTAATCTATATGGCTGAGCAATACAATTATAAATCTGTTCCTCAATTTTATCCCTCCCCTCATGTCTCTTTTTATCCTCTGTCCAGCATGGTTTTTACTTTGGGAAATCATATTGAGGAGGGATTATTCCTTTTTATCTGTCTCTTGCAAACCATACAGCTACACTGCAAGAGGTTTCTCAGGGAGGTGGTGAAGGCCCCATCCCCGGAGACATTCAAGGTCAGGCTTGATGGGGCTCTGAGCAACCTGATCTAGTTAAAGATGTTCCTACTCACTGCAGGGGGTGTTGGTCTGTAGGACTTGTAATTGTCCTTTCCATCCCAACACATTATGATTCTATGCTTTCTTTTTAAGCATGGACTTATGTGTACTTTTCAACCTCACCTTCTGTGAAGCATAACCCCAACAACCTTCAGAGGTCTCGGTCAAGACTCAAATGCAGTTTGGGAACTTTAATCTGGACTTCAGTACACATAGGATCAAGCCCTTAGTTTTGATATAGACCTAAAGCAGTGGAGTTTGGGTGCTTGGAAGAGCTTTATAGGGGCTGTGAGAAAATAGTGATTTTGCTATTTAACTTTCAGCAGATGAAAACCCAATGTCTATTTAAAAGCAACCTGTGAGAAAGAATACTAGCAGAGTATGACTTTTTGTCTCTTGGGCAAAAGTTACATACTTTCGTGGAGATGGGAACGCATTTTCAAAAATTCAGGCCAATATTTCTACCTAGGTATTTTCTCTGATATTGATCTCTCCTAATCTATTTAAAAATTGTTATTCCCAGCATTGAAAACACAAACAAGCAAGCCTCAGGAAAAACTCCTAATGTAGTTATTTGTGTGTAATCCAGCTGGAGGAAGTGGCATGTAAGAACCAATGATGGTAGAGAACACACTCACTTTCTGTTTGGTTTGAATTTCCAAAAAACGGTCACCATTTTGGTTTATTTTCAATGTTTAGTTTAGTACTGCTCTGAGGACAATATAGTTAGCAAAAATAATAACTCACCTGTGCTGTTAAATGTCAGAACTGAAGGTTAAGCAATTGCAAGCAGATTCATGTTTGGCTTTTACCCTCTGGCTGCCTGTAGTCCTGTCCCTTTTCAGCAAAGAGAGGACAGGCTGGCTGTGTGCTATGAGTTATCCAGGGCATGAATCCAAAACACAAAGCTGGCTGCCCGTATGGCTAACTATATGGGAGCCCTCATCTACGAGAACTGCCCTTCTGAACATCCCTGAGCACGCTGTGGCAGGTGGCAGCTGGCTTCTCCTTGCAGCAAGGGGAGGGAATTCAAGCAGCCTGCTAATTACCGAAATGCTTCCCCTTTTTTGGTTTGTAGGTGATGGTGGTGCACCAGCAATTAAGCTTGGAGTACAAGGAACTGCAGCTGAAACTGCCAGAGGGCATTGTGAAGTAGCCAGAATGTAATTTCCTGAACTGGAATTTGTTAAGATCTTCCACAGGGATTAACTACTTCTCCCATGGAAGTTTCCACTGATTTGGTCTTGTTTATATTAACGATCAGAAGCAGCTAAGAGCTCAGACTACTTTTTTTTTCATTTCTATGTTACTACTTTCTATACGATCTAATAAAATTATAGAAGACCCTGAGTTTTGGTGGCCCTTCACAGAAGCGCTGCGTAGGCATTGCTGCAGCCAGCTTTTCCCCATTCTCGTTTGTTCCATGGCTGCCCACAACCTGTGCTAGGAGCAGGGAGATGGTCTGTGCCAGCTCCTTGTGGTGCTCCATACCCCATGAGAGGTAGAGGTGTTCGAGTGTGTTTGTAGCCAGACGGGCTGTGTAGCTAAACCAGTCCGGGTGTGGCTGCCAGGACCTATGGGTTTATGTCCCCACCCACTGAGTGGGCTTTACAACCTGCCAATGCCCCAAAAAAGCTTATCTGAGGCTGGCTTGTGTGTCTTCACGGAGCGCAGTCAGGAAGTGTAAATGCTGCTTTAAACAAGCAAGCTTCAGACAAGTAAATTCATGTCCTGTAGGATAGGACACAGAGCAACACACCAGGTGTAAACACTGTTTTAGCAATATAAACCAGATTGTACTTGAATCCACAGGAGAAGAAAAAGCTTTTATAGTCTGTGAACAATCTTTTCAACTATCAGATTTGCTTAATCTTTGTTACTGAAAACTGCAATCCAAAGGGAGTGTCTGAGTACAAACCTGCTCGACACCATCATCCTTTATGGTACAGCCACAGAGTGAGAGCTCAGCACGGCTGATGGAAATAAATTAAGGACGGCTACTCGCAAAACGCAAAGAAAAAGATGCTTGTGATCTGGCCTACTAGCAGGCAGAGGGGAGAACAAGCCTAAACAGAAATAGTTGGTTCTATACAGTGGCTCAGTGATGGAGGCAGCATCTGGGTGTCCCAGGGAACAGAGCTGTATGGATGAAGAGTGGGTAGGTGGGGTATCTCTCATGAAGTGGGGAGAAGGAGTGCTGTGGTGAAGATTATGAAATAGCAGAGGTCCTTTCTTCTGTGCAGAAATAAAGGGGTTGTCTTCTACTACAGGCACAGAATGCCCTGTCAGTAGCCGGACCCAGATCTCAAGGCAGCAGAATCCATGCTGCTGTTCAGCAGCCTGCTGCGAGCCAGCCTTGTGCTTCGCCTCCACCTCTCCCTGGGCAGAGATGGCTGATTTATAGTGCTTCTCTGCACAGCCTGCTCATGATTAAAATAATTTTTTTTTTTTTCTTAAATTTCCAGTGGTGATAGAATTTTCCTAGAAGTAGCTTTTCAGAGACATGGAGGTAAAACTTGCAGAGACCTTTTGAGAGAAGAATTATTGCCCATTACACACTTTTATTACCCTCTCAAAAATTACATCTTTGGTTGTTCTTTTTTTTTCAGGGATCAGTATTTGAAAGACTGTGGCTGGAAGACTTCAGCATTATCTTTCACTGGTCCAGCAAAAGACATCTTATCTGTCTTTCCAGCTTTTCCTTTCATATGCAGTTGCCATAGAAAGTTTCTCATTAATAACTCATTATCCTATTTACATTTTGCATGGAGCAATCTACAAATATCATCCACCTATATCTTTGTGTAGCTGTTTTGAAGCGGTTGGGCTGTCTTCAACACTAGAGCAACCCCAGGCTGCTTTCTAGAGTAAAGATTTACATACCAAGATGGAATCTACCTTAAATGTAGACAAATAGGCTTGGGGACAGAAAATATTTCTCCATCTTGCAGATGTCACTGGTGGCGTCTATCCTTTACTTGAACCTGCAGATATTAAGTTCTTTTTATAATGAATTATTCTGCTTGCAATTTTTACTTTTTCAGATCTCTGTTGAAGAACTTGAAAGAAGTTTAGTTATAAAGGTCAACAAGGATGCAGTTATGAAAATAGCTGTCTCGGGGGATCTGTTTACTCTAGACAAAGGACTGTATCAGCTGAATTTGACAGTAGGAGGCATTCCTTTCAAAACAAAGGACCTTATTCTACCAGTAAGTATACCACAATCATTCATGGTTTTTTGTGTGCCTGAAGGGCTTGATTTCATCTTCTCTTGGGGTAATGTAGGTCCTTCCTGAGAGCAGTTCAGCCTGCCCTGAAACAGGTGGAATTATCACCTTCTGGATACAGCTTTCTCTCCATTGACTATAGAGGGAGCCTAAACCAGTAGCAAAGGTGAGACTACTGATTTTTTGATTGATAAGTTCGGGTGAGAGATATTCCACCTTTGGCCTGCAGAACTAGGACAAAGCAAAACCGGAGCATGTGACAAAATTAATGGTGGTCACGTTGGCTTGGAGACCACGAGTGGCCCTGGGGAGTCAGAGGACACAGCATTGTGTGAGGGTACCCACTAGGTCTGGAAACAACATTGGGGTGCTTTTTGTGTTGTGACTGAAGTTTGTGCTTCATGGATATTCTATCACTGCTTTGCTGCTTGCATTTGCTGTTTCAGTTTAGTAAGACCCAAGGAAAAACAGTTTGTTTTTCTTTATCTCCCCCTAATTCAAGTAGATAAGGCATATGAATAAAAGCTGAGGCACTCTTTGAGTGAGATTTGAT
Source organism: Apaloderma vittatum (assembly GCF_000703405.1). Taxonomy (NCBI): domain Eukaryota; kingdom Metazoa; phylum Chordata; class Aves; order Trogoniformes; family Trogonidae; genus Apaloderma; species Apaloderma vittatum. The sequence goes on along the minus strand of NW_009700216.1, from coordinate 69,213 downwards.
GATTGCTGTAGTTGTGAAATAGCTGCTGCTCAGGCTGTTTTGAATGTCCACCACACACAGAGCTGGCACCTTGAAACCAAAATTGGCATCTCTTTATTTCTAAATGGGGTGGTAAGCTTGCGGCTCTGTGACTGGGAGTGCAGCAGCTAAGCAAGGCTCCTGTTCCTCACAAGAAGTCATTCAGGGCCACTGCTTGTCTCATACACTAAGCTCAGGGTGTGGCCTGAATATAGGATTGAGAGCCCAAAACTCCTGAGGTTTTTATCCTGGCTCAGACACTTAATTCTCTCTCTGCTTCCGTTAATTGAGGGTAATGGTGCTGATTTAGACACTTTGCAAGGAGCCTTCTTTTTACATACAGTGTCAAGTTTTAATGCTGACATTTGGTACAGGGTAACGTAGCTAGAAGCTGGAAGTAACAAGGTGTATACGGAGTGGTGTGATCATCTTGTGGCTCAGGCACCCCTCTCTTAAGCCAGAACCCAACAACTTACACCATGATCAGGTCCAACATCTTGTGTGTCATGAAGGCTGTTTCCAATGAGACGAAGGACTGGGTTTTTTTTACCTTTGATCTATCTTCCATCACTTGCAATATAGAGTTATAGGAGTTACATAGCTTTGGCTACAGAGTTTTTCCAAAGCTCTGTAAACTTCATTAATCATGTGCAGCATGTAGAGGAGTTAACAGAATTAATACAACCAAATACATCACCTGCATTAGCTTGTGCCTTTCTGTCCAGTGAAGACAAGCTGACCTCAGAGTTTTCTGGGCAATACTGACCACTTACTTGCTTCGAATTGCAGTATTGGGATTCCTGGCAATTTGTTTGCATGCGCGTAGCACATTAAAATCATTTCTGATCTTTAGTATCATAATATAACTTACTATTCCTCTGCACCCAGAATCAGTTATTCTTCACTGAACAGTGGTTTGAGGCATGAGGTACTGCTTTATCTTCCTAGATAAACCCTCGGCTGGATGGTTGCATGCGGGCATGGAACTGGCTGAATGGGGAGGACACCACTATCCAAGAGACCATAAGGATGAATGAAAAGATGCAGTGCTTTTCTGTAGCAGGACGAGGGTCTTTCTATCCTGGACGAGGCTTTGCTGTGTTTAATCTTACTTACAGTAAGTAATTGATTTTTTTTATTGTTATTATTTCTGACCTGTTGTCCTGCAGTTAACCATGCTTGGTTAATAAATGGTTTAAAACTTACATGTATGCCAGACTTTGTGTTGATTGATGCAGAAAAGACCAGCAGCTGTGGATGGAGATGGAATAGCTTGTTAGTTTATAGCGACAGAAGTACTATGTATGATAGTTAGAGCCAGTACAAATACACCCAGCCTGAATTAGGTTCTCTCTGTGTAGCTCCAGCTTCACATCCAGGCTGGTCCCAGATCACCTTTCGCATTAGAGGCTTCCTGTCAGCGGTGTGGGTTATTCCAGCCCTATTTACTGTTTTCTGCTAAACAGGAGGAGCTGCAAGCAAAATAGTGCTATATCTTGAGTTTATGATGGACAGAAAATCAATATTGTCTGTAGAAAAATGTCCAAGATTGGATTCACTTTTAATCATTGGGTAGTATTGGTTACACTTGAGACAAACACTAAGTGTATCCCTGATACAAACTGAATTAAATTGGCTTAGATACAGTAACAATAAGTTTCAAACCAAGTTTGACCATACTACTGTAACACTTGGAAAGGCAGCTTTTCTTTTTTCTTAGTCCTAGAATATTCTATTTGTTTATATGTGCAATCAAGTGTCATTATTTTTAAACCCGTACAAATGCCAACCACCTATTTTAGTGTGTAAGCCCTCCTCTGCAGAAGCCTTCTGTGCATCATTACATGAAATTTTGCTGCTGTGCCATTGTAAATTAGGAAGTATCAGGTGTCTATCATCTAATTTACGACGTGGATTCAAAAGCTGCTAAGTAGAAACAAGGCAGTATCTGAAGTGCAGATGACAGCACTCAGCAGAGATGAGGCCTCAGCACCTGCTTTTTTTTTTTTCTTTTTCTGCAAACAATAATCCTGGGGTTTTTTTGGCTTTGTAATGGTAACCTTTATAAGTAACTTATTGTATTTAAAGATGTGGGGAACAAGCAAAGCTAGCAGTCCTATGAAAGGATGTTGCAGAAACAGGACTGAAATCTTTCTCTGTAGCCAGTATCACCTTTTAAACTGAAAGGGCACTGGGGCAGTAAGAAAGATGCAGGAAAGTTTACTTCAGTAGGTGTGATAAAGCATCCCGCACTTCTGAGAAGCTGTTTATCAGGAAGTAATTAGGCAGGTGATCAGGGTAGCATGCTTACATCCTTTTTCAGTTTAACTCAGGCTTTCACAGAAATGCTTCCTGTAAGTCAGATTTGGATTTAAATTCCTCCATGATCTTTAGACAGTCAAGAGTGATTCAAAGACTGGGTGCCCTATCTTGCAGCAGTTCTTTGACTGTGTTGGACTGACAGCCACGAGGTATCTCTTTGCGGTAAAAAAGCTTAACCTTTTCCTTTGGTGTTCTGAAAGGCAGCAGCATGTAATGAGGAAACTGATGCCATTTTGTTCTCTGATTTTATCTTCAGACGCTTTGGAATTATTACGATTTTTGCATAAAAGAAATCATAGAATCATAGAATGGCCTAGGCTGGAAGGGACCTTAGAGATCATCTAGTCCAACCTCCCTGTCATGGGCAGGGATGCCACCTCTCAACTAGACCAGGCAGCACATAGGGACCGAGCAGGAATCAAACCCATGACCTCAGTGTTGTCATTGTTGCCAGCACCGTGCTCAAACCACTGAACTAAGCAGCCAATGTGGCAGTCTCTCCGTATGCTTATCCATCTCTCCTCTTCTCCACACAGAATTTGCACAGCCTACACATTTGACCTGTTAGTCCTATATTTGTCATGCTACATGTTTCTTTTTCTGCAGTGCAACCTGCTTCTGGAAATGAAACCAAGGCAAGTTGGGAAATAGAAGTAAATGCTGCAATTCAGCCAGCAACAGATACCGGTGTGCTGTTCGCTCTGGTTACGGAGGAAGCATCTGTACCTTTATCACTGTCTCTGATTGACTATCACTCCACAAAGAAACTGAAACAACAGGTACAGTCTTAAGCTTTTTTTCTAGAGAAGGTTCCTTGATATTTCCTGGGAACTGAAAGTTGTTTTCAAAAAACAGTTGTCAAGTTTGTTGCCTGCCTGCTTATTTGCCCCCGCCAGCTCAGGACATGGTCTGAGACCAAGGTGCTTGGCTGACACTGAAGTTCTGCCTCTTATGGGTACATATCAGACGCTACTAGGGAGCTCTTTGCAAATGTGGTCTAGGTAAAAGACGGAATGCAGGCATATTTTGTTATGTTTTTCTGACATAGAAGCTGTTTAATGCCACAAGCAATGAATTTCCATTCTCTAAAGCTCTTCAGTAACAGTCCCAAAGTAGTCAGGAGACAGACTTTAGATGTTGCTGCTGTGAAAGGCCAGTTACAATGGAGAGCTGAAGCTACTGATTTTATGGTATTCATAATAAAGAGCTCAATTCTGTCATTACACGAGTGTAGATCAGGAATCATCTCACTAAAACCCATGAGCCAGCTTTTCATTTATAGTACAGGAGCCTTACTCTGTTTGCTTCCAGTGCAATACACCAACATCTGTAAGACCCACTAAGAGTTGTCTCTGAAAAGACAGTGGTTACGACTCACAATTAGCCCCACTGGTTCATTGGTTTTTTATCTGTGCAGATAAGCTCAGAACACAATCAGCAACTGTAACAAGGTTAATTCTCTGGTGGCTCTGAAAAATCTTTTTAAACAAGGCTACAGTGGAATCATCCTGGTCTTGGATAATCGTGGGTAGGTGTATTTCTGCTCACTGCCTCTTTTTCTCTTCTTTCCCCTTCTTTTCAGTTTATCATCGTGGCCTTGGAGAACACAGTTATGTCCAGAATGGCAATAAATCTCTGCGATAAAAAGGAACACTCTGTGGACATCCTCCTTAAGAATGATCACTTATCCCTGAGGGTAGATGGGATAGTGGGAGAGAGTGAACTAAGTATCTCTGAGGTAGAGGAGAGTCTGTCTGCCTTGGAGAGCTCTTTGCAGTCAACAGTGAAGACATATGTGGGAGGATTGCCAGGTGAGCATTCAGTTTTGTAGCATGGACTACAGATTCCCAGCTCACCTTACTGAGCTGGCAGTCAGGAAAACTGTCTCCATTCAAGCTGGAAGCCTTCTTCTCTGTTTCTGCTCAGTCAGGCTTTGTCTGTCATGTAGGCACATGATCTTAACAGCACTTGACATCTTTTTTTCTTGAATGATTATATCCTTCTGAGGACAGCTTGTGGCAAAAATAGAAAGGGGAGATTTTGCTTGGTCAATGGTAGAAATGATTTATCTGAAAAACTTTTTTACTGTGAGGGTGACAGAGCACTGGCACAGGCTGCCCAGGGAGGTTGTGGAGTCTCCTTTTCTGGAGACTTTCAAAACCCGCCTGGATGCGTTCCTGTGTGGGCTGCCCTAGGGGATCCTGCTCTGGCAGGGGGGTTGGACTAGATGATCTTCGAGGTCCCTTCCAACCCCTAAGATTCTAAGATAGCTGTAAGCAGGGTCATTATCTTAAACCTGGCAAAATCCATAGGAGCTGGCCCGCATGCTCCTGCAGTGCTTCATTAATGTAATGAACAAGTGTCAGCACTCCTTGAAGAGAGTACCGGGGCCTCACATTTTTTGATTGAGGCTTGTAAAGCCCAGTGTGGTGACTATCCCTGGCTGATGTTCTCTTTGAACTGATCACACCATGACACAATTAATAGATTTCCTCCCAGCTGAGGGTACCCAGGGCACAACCCAGGCATCTCCCACGATTTACAGTTTTGGTGACTTTTCAGCAGCATCAAGGATTCTCATGGGAGATGAGTTTGCTCCTTTGTTCTGAACCTGGAAGGTCAGGCTTTCGTCTGAATCATGAATTTTGGCCAAGTTTGGGGGTTCGTTTCTTGTTCTGACTGAACTGGTTTATCAGTGCCTGCTCCTGAGGAATGCAATTAAGGAAACATTATGTCTCTGATGCACAGCACTATGTCCTATTCTGTTGCCAGCAGCTAAGCAAAATCTTGCCCTTACTTGCCCAAGCAAGGGAAAATCTGCAACGTTGGCCTCTTGGTAGGCAGTGAAGCAGCCAGGCTGGAACAAGGTGGCTGAGGTGCCATGTGTGCTGGAACACATGGTGTGACTGTTCCCACCATGGACAAGAGTTTACAGATTATTTATGCTGGTGATGTAAATGGTTCCTAGTCACACCCAAAAGTCAGAGGCCACACATGGGCCTGGGACATTCACACACTGGCAGGAACAAGATTAATTCCCTAAGTGCAGCATTTTCCATCATCAGACTGAATTGTCCGAGCTGGCGAATGCACAACCAAGAGAGGTCACCTGCTTCCTTTCAAGTAGCTCACAAATGCACAGCAGAGACTTTCACAGCTTAGAAAAAGATATCATCCTGTCACTGTCCCAAATTCTGTCTCGTTCCCTTAGAGTAACTGTGCTGGGTGAAGCACCGTTTTTAATTAGCCAGAACTAAGTGTGGGATATCAAAGCTATGGTTCTTCAGACCCAGCTGCCTTCTGTAGGGTTAGCTGTTTTCCCCTTTTGATCTGTTCTGCTCAGTAACAGGAATTTCTGTCTGTGATCTGCTTTTGCCATTGAGAGGAACCCAGCACTTTCATCGAGAAACCTTGTCATTTGCCAAACGAATAAACATTTCAGCACTTTGGATTCATCACTGTGGGTTAAATAACTGTACCAAATGGTCAGATCCAAGTGAGTTTGGCTCATTCAGATTTTGAAAACATTACATCGGTTTTGATTTTTCCCCACTTCCATACCCTGTGGAAAAAACAAAGTATAGTGGTCATGCTTAACGTCTTTATTCCATTTGCCACAAATGAAAAAAGAATTCTGGGTCAAAATGTGTAGTATGGCCCATCCTAAGTACAGCTAATATTGCAGATGTAAAAAAAATATTGTTTAGAGTTTCAAGAGATGGGAGGGAACATATAGCCATTTACTACCTTTACTATGGTATTTTCAGTTCTATAAATCCTAAATTTTGTAGTTTCTGATGCACAGGTGTTTTTCCAGGCAATGTGTATACCACCAGGGGAAGGAGCCCTTAAGTCTTTCTGTCTTTACAGGGCCACATTTCAGAGAGATCCATTTCTAGTCATAACAGTATGTTACATGCTTGACCTGATTTGCAATTATAATACTAATAACTTTTTTAAAAATTTTTTTGCGGTAGCATCTTACAAATATATCTGAAAGCTCACACTGTCTTTCAGTCAGCCCTGTGGCATGTGTAACAGCAATCTGCATGATTCCTTAGACAAGTGTTCAAGCCATTAAGCCAACTTCTTCTGAGCCAAAATTCAGTTTAGTGAGGTACTGCAGCACAGATATCCCTTCTCTTAATCAGACAGATAAAATTTACTAAATGGGAAGGAATAGGAAATAGCTAAAATGATTAGTTCAAGCAGCTACCAAGCAATGGTGCTTTTCAGCCAGAAAGTTGAAAAATTTATAGTGTCTCTTTGTGGCTTACAGATCACACACAAACATTCACCCACTTAGTCCTAGACTCTGAGCTGTCTTTGACATCAGCTTCAAATCTGGTACTGTGTGTCTTCAAGCAGAACTCTTTAAATTGCCTATAATCTCAGGTAAACAGAACAAGCTATTGTTCAAGTTGTCCTTGCTTCAGTGTAGAGATAAAGAGTTTACTTGCATCACTATGAAGTTAAATAATCTTTGAGATGTTCATTGCTTTCCATTGCACAACCAGCTTGATTGGGTCAGCTTTGGATTGTAAATGAACTAAAAATCTTTGAGGAAGGGTAGAGGACACAGGTCATGTAAATTTTCATGTTACTGTGTGGGTTTTTTTTGTTTATTTAAGATCAATGTGCATGTCACAGAAGTTAGCAATAAGATGGCCTAATTTCCTCTGCTCTGTTGGATTGTACTTCTTGCCTTCTTCCTTGCTATTTGTTTTCTTTGGTAAACTGATTAAAATTAGGTCAGTAGGGGATCTCCCTAGGAAAATTAGTCTCATTGGTCTTACCAACTCAATTGATGCATTACAGCACCTTTCTGATGAATGCCAGCATCCTCCTGGTGCTGATACATAGCACAATCACCATAAAGATGAGTCCGGCAAGCGGTAGAGGCTGCGTGTAGGAGGAGCCTTCCTGTCATGAAATTTTTCCTATAATCTTTTGACAGATACTTTGAAGAGAGAGAGGGAGAGCATTAGGGGAAGGTATAACAAATCCACTAACGACAATGCAGAGGGTCCAGAGATGGGGGCCGGGGGAAACAATGAGACGGAAACCAGTGTGAACAGAGTGAAGCCGTGCTGCTGTGCAGCACGTAGTTTTCATCAGGACAGGAGGCCTTGCAGAAACGCGGTGCAGCTGAGGAAGGGTTCAGCCTGGGAGAAGGGCTTTTGTGCACGAAAGCAGATGGTGATTTTCCCCATGTCTGGGACTGTGCTCTTGCCTCCCGGCATGAAGGGCGGGGTAGAAATCCCAAACTGGAGGAGAGGAGAGCTTGAATTCGTTGAAGCGATAGTAGTCTGAGCATAGGTAGGGCAAGCATTTATTCAAAACCAGCCATCAGAGATGTTTGCCTCCCCTTTCCCACAGACGTTCCTGTCACTTCCACTCCGGTCACCGCGTCCTACCATGGCTGCATGACCATCAAGCTGAGCAAGAAAGCACTGGACTTAGATGAGGCTCTCTACAAGCACAGTGACATCACCTCACATTCCTGTCCTCCAGTTGAGACGGGTCAGTAGGTACCACTGCAATGCGAAAGTTTTATACTCAGAAACTTTCAATGCTTTTCTTTTTTTCTTTTTTTTTTTTAAAGATATAAATTATTCAGTCCTACCGCACTGCGTGTATAGTTTCTCTTAAACACTGAAGTTATGTAGGAGCTACTGATCCTTATGTCAGATTGATTATTGAAATACTCCTTTGCTTTGAGGTTTAAAGGTTGTAATATATTTGTAAATAGTTCAGAAGATTAATATTAAACAAGCCAGAAGTACAGAATATACCAAAAGTGAATATTATCTTTAGACTGTAAGAGACAGTTTTATCTGTAATGTGGAAAACCTGGTAATATATGAGTGTGGACTGGAAGAAAATGAATAATTCTGTATTATTTTTTATTACCAAACACTGCTTTCTGATTTGCAAAATACGCGAGAATAAAATATTTACATACAAGTTTTTAATTTACCTGTACTGAGATTATTCTGTTATTTGAAGATAATGACTCGGGGGGCTATGTCTGATGCGGAGATTACACTAATGGTTTGGGGTTTTTTGCTTGGTTGGTTTGGTTTTTTTGTTTGGAGGTAAGGGTTTTTATGAGCTTATGCCAGCGTTGTATAGCTTCTGGACTGGACAGCAAAGGATTGCTGCTGTTCTTACTGCTAGAGTTTCTCTTTCTTGTACCACAGACAGAAGACTCAGTCGTGACCTTTAGAAAAGCTCTTGATCAACACAAAACAAAAACCAAAGTTAGTTTTTTCAGTCAGGAGACTCTATAATTTGAAAGCCATATGGCTTTTGTGTCAATAACACAATGATGATGTATCAATAGCAAATGATGAGGTGTCAAGAATTGGGGAACATTATCTGGCAATGACATATTTTTGCTGCTTAATTTTTGGGTTCGGTCATTCACTGTGAGCCTAGTGGGAGCAGAGAGGCTTGAGACTGGGGGGATTTACTCAGGAGAGGTTGCAGAGCCATAAAGTGCATCCAGCTTTTTAGCTGTCCTTGTGAAGCTGGTGTGGGCTTTGCCTAGCCTGCTTCAATCCCTTAAAGCTTGCTTTAATTTGGTCCTTGTCTTGCATCAGATTAATGAACTGAGAAAGACAGGTATATGCTGTGTTGGAAATCCAGATACTGGGTGGCTAAGGTTACCCATGCTTCAGAGGGTCCACAAGGTCTTCTAGAAATTGTTCCTTGTCATTCTATGTCATGTTTTGCCTAATCAGACACAGACATGACAGATTAGTTTAATAATGCACACGTATGACAATATCTGTGATGAAGCTGTGGAGATGTGACTGTGCCAGAGGAAAGGATGGAAGTGGGGGAAGACTATCCCAGACACATTTCCTGGTAAGGATTCCTATTTTATTCAGCAGAGAATAGGAAGGTACTGTATTAGCTATTAGCCAGCAAGACATCATAGCTCCATATCGTGGCCAAATCAGTCAGCAGTAACGTAGTGAAGCAGAATAGGCTAGAGCTGTATCACTTTCAACCAGCCTACTCATTTACACTTACAGGAGGACCTGTCACAAGACTCTTTAGGCTCAGGTGTGATCAGATGGATGTCTGAAAAGATAATTCTCAGTTGCAAGTAATAACTTAGTTGTGGAGTGTGCATGGATAGGAAAATTCAGATGTAGTTCTACGTTTTTGCTTTTTTTATTGAGCAAGGGAAACCTGGGAGTGCTTTCTGTTGGAGCTAATGACTCTGGATCTGCTTGTGATATGGTGGAGAACCCAACAAACATTAGTTTAGTACCTCCAGTGAGAGATGAGAATCCTGAAGGTACTATGGTTAATAGCATTTCCATGCTATTTCCAGCATATTCCATGTGTTTTGTTTTCTGTATTTTTTCACGGTTATTTTAGTACTTTACTAAAATATATCTCCCATCTTTTTACTTAGAGTAGCTCTAGTGAAAACAGCACAAACTTGGAAGACACCTATTTTTTAAACCAAATAGATGAAACAAACCTTAGTTTACTTTGTTCTTTTCAAAGGAAACATGTTAGCAAAATAGTCTTCTGTCTGGCATTTTTGTATCATTTCCCCAGTAGTTCCCAAAAAACTACCATGTGGCACAAATGAATCACAATCATGTCTGACCTTTGTGCTAAAGTAAGTGGTGCTATTTATGAGGCCAGAATTATTTTGGATCCTGGAAACGTGAATCCTGTGGTACAGTATGGCACTCTGCAGTTCCAGACTTAATATAATGTGAATGAGACTATAATTCCATTTGCTAAAGCAATCTAATTCAGAGCAAAAGCTTCTCAAAGACTTTGCATATGTGTGTATGGAAGTGAAGATATTTTGCATAGACCACAGCGCACACTGACCCAAAACATGGTTTAGAAGAGAAAGGCAGAATTTCTAAGTCTGGAGAATGACAGAAGAGGGGGGTTCTTTTGTGCCAAGCTGAATTGTTTTTAATACCCTACAGCAGTACCACACTGGAGAAAGAGGTAGCTGCTTCTACACGCCATTGAAGAAGAAAGAAGCAATGAGCATTCCTTCATTCCCCCTCTGGTCTCTGTGCTTCAACCCAAGAGAAGCACTGGTTTTGGTTTTGTCCTGTTAGAAGTCCAGGTGCTCAACTCAAAGGGAGCGAGTCTGTTCTGGGCTTTGAACCATAGGAAATCATTGAGGCCCCAGAATGAACCCAGGTGGTTCCCCTGGTAGTATTCATAGCAAGTAAAAAGAAGTAAACATGTAGTTCCACTTATTCCATGATCGGTGTGATTGTGTTCTTCACAGCACGCATTTGCACAAGAACTAAGCATTTTGGATGTGCTCAATTAAAAGAAGAATAACAGTGTCCTCTCTGGCTTCTGTTTCTCTCAACTGGCTTCCTATAACTCACCTTGTCAACAACACATACCTCGTCACTGATACGATCACTGGCCTAAAACTTTGCATCTCACAAAAAACCCTTCTTAACGGAACAAAATATGGCTTTTACAGTCTGTGTAAATTAAACTGTCATCTTATGTGTATTAGTATGGAATCTGTTTTTCATACATACACGTGGATTAACAGAAATTTCTTGAAAGGTGGAAAGTATTATGTAAAAGGATGATCATTCTTTGTTCTATATTCAGCTGGTCTGATGGTGTAATTTCCTTTCAAAGGAAACTGTCAAGTAGGCTGGTTTTGTTTATATAGGATTTTTGAGTATTTTCATATATTTTTAAGCAGCTGTTACAAAAGTTAATGAGAAATACCTTCTTTTCCCTGCTTTGCTCTTTGGCCTTTAAGGTAATTTCTTTAGCTTCTTTGCTGTCTAGACTCCTTAAGATCTATAGAGCACACAGCAGCATTCTCCCCCTTCACCCCTGCAGGAGAAAAATGAAGGGATGCAGCAGCCTGATGCGTTTTCATGCTGGTTTAGCCACTTCTGCCCTGAAATACAGCAGCTGTGTGCTAAGAGGAGTCCCAGCTAATGCGATGCACAGGGAGGGGGCTGGGTGCATGCAATGGGGACAAGACTTTGCTACAGATATCGCTGCTTAGCCTTGCTGACATATTTCTGTCTCTACACAATAGGAGAAAATAAATAAATACTAATAACAAAGAAGGAATTCTGACCCTTCACCCATTCTGTTTCAGTCATTGTAAAATACTCAGATTGGGTCTTGATCAGTTTAAAAATAAATAACTGCAGTTTAACATAGAGTGGTTTTGTTTGTGGTTCTCTTCTGACTAGAAAGGAATTAAGTAGTACACTGAAGTGCAGCTTAAAATACCTGTCTGGAAATTGCATCTTTAGCACACTGACATGACATTTTACTGTGTAGACTAGACTGGCACAAAGTTTGAATAAAATAGACTCATTAAAATTAACCTCGCTGTTTGAAACTCTTCCATAGGGTACTTTTTCCTCTGTTCTTTTGTTTTCCTGTCCTTAAAAATATACACACCCATAGGTAGAGTATAAATATACACAGTCAATTTTATTGTAAAATAATTGCCACACTTTTTTTTTTATTGGTACAACACATTCACCAAAAAGGGTTATTAAATAAATACCACAAGCAAGCAAACACTTGATCTCTTCCTACCCAAAATGATTGACTCGGAGAGCTCTTGTATATCCGTCCAGAGAACACTGGCTAAAACCCCTCGATATTGGCTTATGAAAGCAGAACACATATCCAGAGTATTTTCTTCATTTCTTCTCCTGAAAAAAAAATCATTCTGCAGTGTACCAGGGAGGAAACATCTTATGCTTATGGCAGACAGAAAGCAACACTGCATTTGACTGCAGGCAAACTGGGTGGTGACTGGTCACCCCACTGGTGACATGCCTGCCCTTACGCTTCCAGGGTTCTGCTCTGTTCATGGTGAGATGTGGGTAAAAGCAGAGCGGCCGAAACACGCTCTACGGTGGGTTCCTTGAGAATTCTGGTGCCTGCACAGCACAGTTTCCAGAGGCTTCTTAAAACCAAAACAAAAGCCTACCAGCTACTTAAAATAAATTCTTTGCTCTACGGTGCATATGGTGGAGGCTTTTCTCCAGGCAAGAAGTAAGTCGGTGTATAGAGGGCTGGAGCATTGGGGGGAAGACCATAGCTGGAGCTGGACTGAGATGGAGGCTGAGTTTCTTCTGATAAAGAAATGTCAGTAGATGATGTTCCTGGAAAATTGCTGGCAGGCTGTGTGTAGACAAAGAAAAATACCTTCTTCAGTAGAAGATTACAACCCCATTTGCAGCTCTGAGTTATGCGTTTGCCATGTAAGTGCTATATAATAAGGCCCATGATTAAATTTCCCATGCGTTGCAGAACAATGCTAACTTCAGTTTTAAAGCACCCACTTAAGTAGAGCAATGATGATGCCTAGTGAAACAAGACAGATTCCATCTGTAACCCAAGTCATTTTTAATTGGCACTGTGCATACAGCTAGGCAATGGAGCAGAACAGGAATTTCTGCCCTAAAAGATGCTCTGGCTTCCTGGGTGAGGCACTGCACCTGACTGGCTGATTAGATTATGTGTAGCTGCTCATTTCCAGGCATCACTGTGAAATTTAAATTATCTCAGATGTAATTAATCTCAGTTATAATACTTGCATAAATGCAAGGTCTTATTTCGGTGCCAAATGCAGACTCGTCTTAGAAGAAAATTTTACAGGTAGGCATGTGTCTCCCTGGAGGTCTTTCACTTTGGCTGTCTCAGCTATAATGGGGCTTTGGCTGAAAGAGGCACAAAAAATAGATAGGTAGAGCTTAGGAAGCAACCCACGTTCAGGAACAAGCAGAGTCTGTTAAAAGAATGCATGTAGGGATGAATGTTCTGGACAAAATCTTACCACTGCTTTAAACTAGATTTTGTCACTGATTTCAAGAGGGTCAGGATTTCACTCCTCCCCTCATATACCAGTCCATGGGCTTCATCAGAAGAGCTGTGTTCAACTCCCCTAAGGTTCAGGCCTAAAGTGCCTGGAATTTAAAAAACAAAACAAAAAATAATAATAATTTATTTTTTTCAAGGGAAATTAAATATCCGGGCAAGTAAATGCTGCTCTCTGCTGCTAAAAAAATTAATAGTCACCATCTAGAAGGCCAGTACCTGGGCTGGCACTCAGACAATGACGTCTCAGAGCTGCTCAGGGCTGGCAGACCCAGACCATGGTGCCTGGTTTCTCTGTGGAGCTCCACGTGAGCAGGAGCTGCTGCCCTGTGTCAAACCCCCATGGCGAGGAGAATGTTGTCCTTCATTTGTACCACAGGCTGACTTAGTGAGTGTGAATGGGGACATCCTGACTTGAAGGTTGATTATGCTTTTTAACTCTCTAGGAGGCAGTGCAGGTATACTGACAGACCTGCTAGCTCCAAACTTAGTTGTGGATTTGGGTGGTTTGGTTTTTTACTTTATTTTAGAGTTGTTACTTCCCTCTCTCCTCAAACTACAGCCGCTGTTTCCATCTGTTTGCCTAGAATTGGTTCTGCAATGAGTTCTCTCCTGGCAGGAGTGACTGGCACAACCTTTACTGCTGTCATCACCACCAGTCCCTGCACAGCTAATCATTTACCTGACCGTCTGGCAGGCTTGTTACCAAGACTAGCTGTGACTGAATTGTACTAGCAGGGAATGAATGATTTTGTTAGCATATGCACAGTAAACAGAAGAAATACTGGTTGCATGCTTGTCGAAATGCCCTCCTTTTATCACTTTTTCCTTTTTGCATTTGGCTGATTTCTGCTTGTGGACAAGGAAGAGTGAGGTGAACTGAGGAGTGTTTACCACCAGCGGAGGTTGTCGTTTTTTTAAAGACGTTGCTTGCCCCTCCAGCAAGCAGTTATTCAGTGAGGTACTGGAATTCAGCAGAGGTCTAGGAATGAACCTTCTCAATCACAGGAGCCACAGGTGAGTTCAGGTTCATAGCCTTTGAGCTAACAGAGTTCCAGCCCATGCAAGTGTGGGCAGCCCTTAGGCTAGGCATGTTGCACGTCAGACCAACCCAAGATGGGATATGTTCTGAGGAGGAGGAACTGCAGCTGCGAATTTCCTCTGGTTGAGGTGAGGGTTCAGACTAGAGTTATTAGTTGGTCATTGATTGCTGACTGCTTTACTTCATTATCTGGCATCAATTCAATTTTTCCCTAACTCTTAGCTGAAGAAGATTTTACTTCTTTTGCTGTACTGAACCACCACATGTGACCCTACCCCAGCTGAAGGCGGGTGCAGGGCAAAGTGAGTTGCAGGGGCTTAGGAAGAGTGTTTAGCCAAACCTTTGGTTAGTCAAAGCAAACGCTAAGAAGTAAGGTGTGTCTTGGGGCCTTTATGTGGATCTTGATCTATGTGCAAGCAAAAAAGCTCACACGTGCAGGAAGGTGGCTTGGTTTTGGTTCAGTTTGATTTGGTTTGGTTTGGTTTCCCCCAGGAAAAGGCTTAAGCACTTTCACTTTTGGTGTCCTTTACTTCTTGTTAACCTCTTCTGGCTTTGGGACAACTGGTGGTGTCTGTCTCTGAATATTATGAACCAGAGAGTAGAAATCTAGAACTGTATTTATCTTGAAATTCAGTTGAAAAATTTGGGTAAATATGATGCATTTTCGTTCTCAGAAGACACAGGACTGAAGAGTTACAACTGATCCTCATGGCTACTTACACACATCTTTTCAGCTTAACTGCTTTATTCCATCTGTTTTAATCCCCCTGTCTCTCTACTCCTGGCTATGTGCTAACCGAACTCTGCAGAAGAGCGTAGCTTTTCAGCTGAAAGCAAACAGAAAGAGATCTCTGAGTGTCCTCTTTTTTTCCTCTCAACTAATGGTCTCCAAAAGTGCCTGGCCCCATTTGCGTTAATGAACAGGGCATGCCAAGGACTGTTCTCTGACGGTGAAGCCAACTGGCACGGCACTTATCACATCACTACAGCTGCACTCTTACCACCTAACCAGTGTGACTGTGCACACTACCTACCAGGACCAGTTCATTGCCCTTGCAGCCTCCTGACCCCTTCCTGGGCATTGCTGGGAGACTGTTAGGTGGTCTGGGCTAAACTCATACATGAATCATGCTAACAATTTGCTGATCTGGATGATCATTGTGTCCCAGTACTTGTGCCTGGTGGCTTATTGGCCCTGAACATATGTAGCCCCCAGGGCTATGAGGAGCTGGTCCATAGCCAGTTCATGCTAAACATTCAGTGTTTTCAATTAAGAAGTATTGCAAAACTTGTGGTACCCGCTGGTCTAGCACTACCACAGCCAAAATATAACAAGCCATTGGAAGGTCCTACTGTGCTTTAAAAAAAAAATAATCTAAAAACTCCTATGATTGCTCCAGGGTCTCAGTACATTTGATTTCACCCTATAGTCTTCACCTCACTCAGAGGCCAAAAATCCCAGGCAAACACCATCCTCGGCACTACTCCCTGTGTTTTTCAGATCAGCTCTAGCTGGACACAGCACAGGCTTGGAGCATGACTTGCATGGCATCCTTCTGAAGGAAGAGAAGCAATGTTGATCTAGCTTATGTTGTATCCCCCCCTGCAAGGGAAAAAAGCCAAACTCCAGAAGCTTTCTCTCCTGCCTGCAGGCCAGCTGTCTCTGGTCAGTAAGGCTCACCAACCTCCACCAGCTGCCACAGCAGCTCTGTGCCCGTCTTCCAGTGGTGGCCTGTAGCAGGTGCTTATAAAAAGTTAAAAGAAAACCCCCTTGTTCCTGTGGTAGGCACCCATCTGAGGACTTGTCGAGCTGCAAGTGACATCTGAATCCCTGTACTTAAGAGCAGCTGATGTTCTGAACCCCTCATTTACACTCTTCCACAACATCCTGTGGCATTTGAATTTTCTCTGGCGTGTAGAAACACGCTGGCTCATCTTGCCAGCTAATAGCTCTACTGAGGCAATCAAAACCTTGTGTGATTAGAAGTTATCACTAATATCCATCCACAATCTTTTCCATACCACTCAGTTTCACAGACCTCTTATTTCCTTCCCCTTCTTGTCTCCTTTCCATCTGATGAGTCCTAATCTACTTATGTCTATACTAAGAGTAAGGTGGGCTAAGGTGTGTAAACTTCTCTGCCAAATCCTGTGTGCATCAGATGCTTCCTCTGGCTTCCCCAATGCCTCTGTGGCTTTATCTTGCCTAACAGGAGGGCTGTGTTCACTTTCGTGACTACTGCAGTGCAGCTCTAATCCTACATTGGGATTCCTGGTCAGCAGACAGAGTCCAAAGGACACTGAGAGAATGCCTGACATCTGAGAACAGACCTAAGATCCCCTAGGAGCCAAGATCTACCACTGCTGAATTTGCAGTGAACAGCAGCTTATGGTCTTCTGATGAAGGATGAAGCGTGCCATATTGTACTGTACCTGAAGAGGTAATGGGTAGGATGGATATGTAGAAATAGTCGCTGCAGAAGGACAGAACCCAGCATATGTCAGGATCTGCTGAGCAGGATTGTACAGGATCTGAGGAGGAGGTGCAGCACTGAAAGCAATTTGGGATAGAGGTACCTGTAGAGCACAGAAGACAACAATATATCAGCACAGCGCAGAGAGGGCTGGAGCAGGAACTGATCCTAACACAAGCAACTAGGAGATTTTAACAACTTTCTGTTTTCCAACACAATACCGATACTACAAAAGAACAAGGAGCAGACACAATGAGAGGAGGGTGTATCTGGAGTGAATGTTCTGACCAGAAATACACAGTTATTTTAAACTTCTTCTCTTGGAAACAAACTGCTGGTGCTTCCCTAGCACCAGTTACAGAAGCACTGGCAGGACTCCAGACCTGAGACACCCTGAAGAGCACAACATACAGCTTTGACCACCTCTTCTCACTCACTCCAGCACCAAACACCCAGTCTTTCACAATTTGCTGCAGACTCTTATCAGAAGAAACTACCTGATGCCCTCATGTCTTTTCTCTCTGCTTTCCTACACAGATTTCCCTTTCCAGAACACTTGCTCTTCTTTCACAGGTCCCTCTCTTGTGAAATGGGGTTTGATGATGACTGTCCAATGCCACCCCCCATCTTCATATCTCATTCCTACTGCATAAAATCCTTCATCACGTCCTGTGGCTTTATTGGCATATCCCTTAACTGCAGTGTGAGATGAGGTTTGCAGGAAGAAGTAATAGTTCATATTAAACCAGCTAATACAGCTGGAGGAGGAAAATATGAGCAAAAGCTAAATGTGAAATGGGGGGGTTGTGTTAAACCCTAAAACCCTGTGCTATATAGCCATTTGTGAAGGACAGTAGAGCTCTCTGAAAGATTTTTATGCCCCTCTGAGAGAGACAAATCTGGTGGTTTCTTTTCTCTCCTTTGTTTTTATTAGCAGATTTCTCCACATGAGAGCATGGAATTTTCTGTTTACTGCAATAATAGAATATGGTGGTTGCCAGACAAATGCTGAAAGCAGCAGCCAGGATTTTTTTATGGCATTTCCTTTCAGATTTATCAGTGAGAGATATAAACCACTGCATCCTCTGGAGACAGTATGAGATCTCTCTGTGATTGAGAAAGAGGTATATTTAGTTGTGTTTGTATAGAGCAAACATCGCCTAGGCCGCTGACATACCACACGAGGTTACCTGACAATCTAGACCTGAACTCTCTGGAGAAAATTAGCACCTCAGGAGCTGGCCCAGAGAAAGGCTGGGCCCAAAAACAGAGAGCCTGTTTCATGGGAGAAGGTATAAAGTATTTCACCTTCAAGGTACCCTCCTCAAAACGTCTCCTTTCTACCTGTCCTGCCAGGTGAATACGGTGGGGAGAGACACTGCCTTTCAGACAGGAGTAGTGAGAAGCAGATTAATGAGCTTCCCTCAGACCCAAAGGTTTGGGGCCAGCAACAGGTCCCACCCTAGCTGGGGCTGGGCCTGCACCCAGAGACTGCCTTTCCTCAAAGGAAAGAGGCCCTGCTGAGATCAGATCCTTCTGGCTGTTGACATAAACATGGCAAGGAACACTTGTTTTGCCAGCTTTCTGTTGTGGATCTCTTTGGGTGCTATTGTCCTTCTTCAGGAACTTCTCTAAGCCCTCTGGCCTTCTCTCCATCTGCAGCAGCAACACCCTCCAATTGCTAAGAATGAACACAACAATCCTAGAAGACAGTTTTGGGGAGTCATCCACCTCAAATCCACTGATCAAAGCACCTTATTATTAGGCTATCTGTCCTCAGTCCAGAGCCAGCAACAATTCACAGTTGGTTAGATGCTTTTATCAAGGGTTCCAGTAATGACATTATATGAAATTAGTCCCATAAAACACAAGGGTGGATTGAAACACCACCCAAGTCAAAGAGATAAGGAGTTGTGAACTGGCCAGGGAATGCTGCCAATGCCACAGGGGCACCTCAGGCCCGGGAGCGTGGGGAGACCAGGCGGTGGCTGGAGGGACTGCCTGGCCGGGTACTGGGCTGTGCTGCCGCAGAGCAAGGCAGGTCTGCTCGCTGATCCCACGCCAATCTGCCAAGGCATTTATTTCAGAGCTACGACTGCTTCTAATGTCAGACTGCACCTTTGGTTGCAAGGGTGCTAGGACACAAATGCATGGCAAGTAGCTCCATAATCAGAAGTTCGTTTTGTTCTCCTTTTTAGAGCAGGGTGAGGGAAGAGGAGAGGGGATAAGAGAACAATGTTTTATCTGTTCAGATTCCTTTGAGGATTCCAAGAAGGAGACTAACTGGAAATTAAAAAAAACCCCAACAACACACCCCCCCCCCGCCTCCCACCACCCAGACAGTCAGTAGTCCTGATTAATGCAACCCTAAACTCAGGGCAGGCAGATTCCTTGCCAAGGTGTGTCAGGAAAACATCTACAAGTCATCAGATAAATACCGTGGCAGGGTAGGGAGTTTCTAGATTAACTCTTAGCAACAGCAAGTGAAGTTTTCCATGAATTTCTTGACCTCTTTCTTCTGTAAGAAATAATCATGGTGTTTTACCATTTTGGATACTCCAGTTGCATACTTCTATTTATGTTATATTTTCATCTGCTTTTTGTTAAAGGTTACTCTAAGTTAACTGCGTAGCCAGTGTCTTATATCCAAGCACACTATAAATCTGAAAAGCAGGGTACTGTTGTAACCACTGCAGATCCTCCAGCATCCAGCAGATCACAGAGGATCGTCTCACAGGTGACACAGAGGCCACTGAGAGCTGACACCCTGGGAGAGGTGAGGATGAAATGGTTCATCATCAGGACAGAATAGGATGAAACGTTTCCCATTGATCCAGCACAGCCCTCTGGCAGGCAGCAAAACCTCAGGGAGCGTGCCAGGATCTGCAGGGAATTTGTCACAAGAAAGAAAACCCGCAACAACCAAAACAACACTTTTTTTTTCCTCTGTCCAAGAAATGTGATTCGTTTAGAAGCAACAGCTCTGTTTTGCAAACTCTCCCCTTTGTAACATGTTTAGGCTGCCAGCATTCCCCAGAGACAAACAGGATGGGGTTTTTTCGACTACTCAGCTTGGCCTTATGTGTTCTGGAAGTCAACCTCGGAGCAATACCCTGAGGTGCTTCAGCTGGCTTTGCAGCTCTCCATTCAAAATGTCAGTGAGCATTTCGGTGGGAAGGTGAAGTCCCGAAAGAAACAAAGTTGTTCTCCCACACATTTTGAAGTTTTTTTTTTCTCATTTCAGTTCCATGCCCCCTTCTCTCCCTCATCTGCTTGATGCTTTCTCGGCCTTCGTCTTCCCTCAAGAGCTACTCCTTTTATATTGAAAGCAAGCAACAGATTAGCAAACTGGCTCTGGAACATCACTCAAAATAGCTCTGAAAAAGCATAGGCAGGAGCAAGGAGTGGTTATTGCATTTTTGATCGCTGCTTTAGGAACCCTTTCAGAAGCATGGCATGGCTCCTGTAGTCAGGTAACTGACTTTCCCTTAAGCTAGTGAGGGTTGGTTTTGTTTTTTTTCCTTCTGCAGAGGAGACGTTAAACAGTTTATTCAGATCGGGTGAGGCCCAACAGGCTCACTCCAGCCAAGCCTGGGTGAAGCTGCACATCCACTGCTGCTGCAAATTCCTTGCACAGCTTTATGCCGCCCAGTCAGAGGACCCAGACCTTGGCCCAGGCTCTGCCTCCCAGTAAGAGAACATGTCAGGTCATGGAGACTCCAGTTGTCCCAGGAGCATCTCCTTGGCTTGGCATCCCTCACAATCAGTGCAGCGATAGCCCCTACACAGCCAAGAGGTGTGCCTGGGCTGGAGCTTTCCCTGCTACAAAGCATCAGCCCAAATCCCGTACAAGCCTCAGTTTGTGCAGGACAGTTTAGGTGGACTCAGGCTGGCGCTCTGCATCCTCTCCCACCTCAGGGGAGTGCTAGCAACTCCCACAGCTGCCCTTGGTGGGCACCCATCTGCTAGACAGAGGAAAATACTTAGCAGCACTGGAAAGCTGCAGTGCTCTACCAAGGACTTACTGTTGATGACTCTGCCGTCCCCTCCACACGTAACTGCTTTTTCCCTACTGGTTGTTTCCCACTGGTTGTTTCTGCTCCCCTTCTGCCATTGCTCCTCTTCCCAAGGCGGGGATGAATTATGCTGGGAATGCTGCTTCCACTCCTTCCCATTGGGCAGACACAACCCTTTACTGGCTGACTGCAAGCTGTTATAAACTCCTTGCAAGGGTCCCCTCGCATAATGCACAGCTCAGCTGCACATTTCTTACATGCAAAGGCTCAGCGTGCTCATTTACCTTAAGCTAGAGAGAGGAATACTTCCATCAACCACTTTGCATCTCATAACAAAGGTGAACTTCAAATAATTTGAATGGCCCTTCCCTGTCACATGGTTTTAAGCACTGCTGGGTGGCCAGAGCAGGGCCTGTTACAGCTTCCAGAGTGACTGTGCCCTTGACTCACTGGCTGCCAGCTCTGAGCAGCCCCTTTCCTCTACTGTGCCCTCCTGGTGTACATCTCACCCATCTCTCTTGCTTTCCCTTCCTTGCTCCATCCCTCTCTTCTTTTCTTTCATCTGTATTTATATTTAGTTTTCTCCTCTGGTATAGTCACCAGAAACATCATGGATCTAAGATGACCTGTGCCTCAATTACACTTCTCTTTGGCTCCTACCCCTACCCTATCTTTCACCTCCATCCCCATGCCTCTGCGCATTTAGTCTGGAAGCTCTTTGGGCTGGGACCATCTTCTCTTCTGAGTGGCTAGTAAATCATGAGCTGCTTGGATGGTCTTTAGACATTGCTTTAGCAAAAATGATCACTGGCAGTGATAATCCCAGGAACAGCTACTTCACCTTTTTAACATGTCAGAAAATCTAGGCAGAGGAGGCACTCTGTCACAGAATCTCTCCTAGCACAGAGCCTCTTCTGAATGCACTGGTGCATATCGGCACAACATGGTGGTGTGGCAACCTTGACTGGTGCTTCAGAGTTAATTCCCATTCTCAGGAAAAGAACTACATAAAGTTAAATAGTCACACCTATGACTTGAGCTACAAACCAGCATCCTCGAACTCTGTGCTTGCTTACACGTTCAGTGCTGAATTAGAAGAAATAAAAGATCCCACTAAGTGAATTGTCAGCATCTGTTCACACAGATGCTTGTTTTTCCCCTTTCCGTTCATGTATTTAACCATGCTTGACCTACTTATCTGTGAGCAGCTGGCAACAGCTTAGCCTAAAGATATGACTCTAGACTCCCAGATCACACAGGCTTCCTTGATTTTAACTTGATAACACCAACAAGCACAGAAGTCCCCAAAGAAGGCAAAAGACTGAGCCTTACCATGTCTTTAAATGCCCCCAGAATGGCTGCTGTAATAATTCCCAGAAACAGCCCGATGATGTTGAGGACTGTGGAGGACCACAGCAGCCTATACAGGTGAACCACATCCTGGCAGCCACTCACTCCGAGAAACTCATAGTAGCTGGAGGACTGCTCTGAACTGAAAGGGAATGCAGACAACATCACAGCAGTGAGAATGGTTTCGCACATAACACAGAGCACCAGAGGATCTGAATCCCTCCTGCTCACTTCCGTCTTTGGCAAAGCACTTCGTCCATGCTCCCACCAAACACTGCTCAGACAAATTGGTGAATACTGTAGACAAAATTTTGCTCTGCTAATGCTGGCATTAAACACACAGTCCAACTTATGTCAACCCTCCTTTGGCTGATTGGTGTTGTGCACCAGCAGGGACTTCATTTTTTGGCTCTGGGTCCCTGAAGACAGGCATAGACCTGGCACATGGATGCAGCCCTTGTCATTTAGCTAGCAGGTAACGCATGTTTAGCATTGCTAGCATTGCTTTTTTTTTTTTTTCTTTCCCCACAGCTTACCTGGAAATCTGCTGGCATCTCTGAAACTGGGGAAGGCAGGTTGCTTGAGCGTTAATTCAACCACAGGAAGGGAGATTTTGCCAGATGGTTACATTTGTTTATGGTATGTTTGGTTCCAAATTAACAGATGCAAAACAGTACAGTATAAAGATGTACCTTTACACTATGGATTGTACTATCCAGAAATATTTGCTTGTATTTCCACACTGCACCAGCTATTGTAAATCAGGCATGTTGTGAAGTTAGTTCTCATTGTCTTGCTGAAAGCTGGAAATATCCTACCACAAAATTTGAAAGCACAGTGTCCTGCAGTTCCTTCCAAGTCTGCCTTAATGCTAATGCTAATGAGATCCTAGAGCAACTATTTGAATTAGAAAGATATTTTAAATATTAAGTCTGGTTTTACACTGTTGGGAAATAGCCATCAGATTATGGTGGAAATGAGAAGTGAGCAGTTTGTGTTCACTCTTCTGTTCCTCCATTCCCAGTACATGGAGCAGCAGTTGAGATGGTGGTTAGGGTCTGCAGAGGAAGGTAGGAGCATGGAGAAACTCAGAACATTTCTGGCTAGAACAAAGACAAGCACAGTAATTCCTGGAAATATCCAATTATTTGTTGTGGGCCATGGTCTGGCACTGCTAATCCGCTACTGCTGAATTCACTTGGGCCCTACCATGAGCCTCCATGTTGCTTAACTAAATAAACCTATAGCTTTAGCCTTCAGGAGGCTGAGGAAATCTGACTTGTGATCCTGCCTTCATACCAGTCTATTACATGGCTGACACCAATTCAGTTGGTGTGACTGTGTCTTCTCCTACCTCTCTCTAGCCATCCTATGAACTGGAATTGCCAAGTTTGTAGAGCAGCAAGACTGCTTCTTTACTCTGGATTTGTCCATACCAGTGTCATAGGATCTTGCTCTCCACTGTGGATTGCTGTCAATGGCAGAACACACAGAATTATATCCTTGAACACCATCACAGAAGTGATTAGACTGAGGTGTTTCAATGTCTAAGAAAAATGCCACTAAGGATGCCCATCTGAAAGGAGAGTATTCCTGATCTCTCTCCATTGTTATCTGATGCTTTAAGCAACAGTTTCAGTCACTTTATTTGATAACGCTAAATGCTTTCACCCCTTTAAGATCCCTGTTCTTTTCTGTATTGGGTTGGGTCAATGTGCAGCAGCTAGTTGTGTACCACGTAAGACAGCATTCTCAGTGTAAACAAACTGCACTGCAGCTATGATGTTCCATCATTAGTCTATTGTCGAAAAGGTAGCGAAGTTGTGCATACTCTACATTTCCCATTTCATTTGTTTTGTATACCTCCATCATGTCCAGATTCTTACACATTTCTTACACAAGCGAAAGACTCTAATATTCATAGGGGATTTTAATCCCTGATGTTGCTTCTCCAGGCCTAAGGGCACTCCTCCCCACCCCCATCACTTAAGAGGAGGGACAAACAACCAAGGATTTCTGGGAGGCCATTTCTGGGAGGCACATAGGTACTCACTTCTCACAGTTGTACAGGTCACAGCAATAGCAAGTGTTACTCTTCACTTTCAGCTGGCACTTGCTGTTTAACGTATAACATGTCACCTGCCAAAAAATAAAAAAACTTTCATTCTCAGTGTTTCAGTGTGTGAATCATCCTACTGACCACAAAGAAGCAGTGACCAGAGTGTCAAGTTTTAATACCTGTTGTGCAGAAAGATCCTGAGATTCCAAAATACACAACTACAGGGCAGAAGGGCATCCCTGAGCTCCCAGGAATTTCATTTGAGACATCAGTCTCTGAGTCTCGTGGCATTTGCACTATGGAGTCCAGACCCAACAGAACTGACCTGTAGCCAGGGTTGCCACGGTTTTCAAGCACTTTGCTGTGTATGTGAGATGTGGGGACCACAGGTCTTGAGAGATACACCACAGCAAGCAAGCACTGAAGTGGATAAGGGTACCACTCCACTATAGCAGGGAAATCAGCAAAGAAGCCTATTTAGTTGAACAGCTTCCAATACATGAGAGCTCTCTCCTTTCAAGAACATCCTCCTGAAGGAAGAAATAACCAGGAACAACAAGAAAAACAGTCTCCAAACTCACAAGCAAAACCACTCAGAAAAGATCCAACCATTTCAGCAAGCTCTTGAATAGGAAACTGAAGAGGTTTATTTATGTCTATCTGAAGGACTCTATCTAGTCGAGTCCCTCAAGGGTCGATACCAGGACCAGTACTATTCAATATATTAATGAACAACCTGGATGAGCAAATAGAGAGCACTGTCATCGAGTCTGCTGATGACACAAAATAGGGAGGAGTGGCTGACAGACCAGAAGGCTGTGCTGCCACTCAGCAAGACCTAGACAGACTGGAGAGATGGGAGGGGAGAAATTTTGTGAAATACAACAAGGACAAGTGTAGGGTCTTGCATCTGGGAAAGAACAGCCCCGTGTACCAGTATAGGTTGGGGACTGACCTGCTGGAGAGCAGCGTAGGGGAAAGGGACCTTGGGGTCCTGGTAGACAGCAGGATGACCATGAGCCAGCACTGTGCCCTCGTGGCCAAGAAGGCCAATGGCATCCTGGGCTGTATTAGAAGGGGAGTAACTAGTAAGTTGAGAGAGGTTCTCCTGTCCCTTTGCTTTGCCCTGGTGAGGCCACATCTGGAATATTGTGACCAGATCTGGGCCCCTCAGCTCAAGAGAGACAGGGAACTGCTGGAGAGGCTGCAGGATCTGGGTCCCTTTAGTTTGGAGAAGAGGAGGCTGAGGGGTGACCTCATAAATGTTTATAAAAATGTCAAGGGGGAGTGTCAGGAGGATGGAGCCAGGCTCTTTGCAGTGATGTCCAATGATAGGATAAGGGGCAGTGGGTACAAGCTGGAACATAGGAGGTTCTGCAAAAACATTAGAAAAAACTTTTTCAGTGTGAGGGTGACAGAGCCCTGGCACAGGCTGCCCAGGGAGGTTGTGGAGTCTCCTTCTCTGGAGACATTCAAAACCCACCTGGACACATTCCTGTGTGACCTACTCTAGGTGATCTAGGACTAGATGATCTTTTGAGGTCTCTTCCAACTCCTAACATTCTATGTGATTCTGTGATTCTGTGTAAGCAGGAATTGCAGGGATGACAAGATGTTAGAAGAATAAACACACAGACACACAGAAGGTGAACATAAGGTACTCTCCATTCAGATAAGTCTTAAGTGTGGTAAGTATTAATCACTTCTACCAGGTTTAAAAGCTAGCAGGTCAGAAAAATACATTTTTTCTATAGTTTTTATTGTGGTAGACAAAAATTTACTGTAACCGCTGAGAAGTATTTTGTTCACAAAATGCAAATCAAATATATTATTAAATGGAAAATTCCTCATAATGAAAAAATAGAAGGGGCATACTTAGAAATACATGTCTGCTTTTGAAAAGCTTCTGTCAGACTGTTCTGTTTAGCCATTAATGTGTTAGTCTGTGGGATAGTTTCAGCTCCTAAGTGCATACTTTTTAGTGAAAACGGCCACTGTTGATGAGTCTTTACTCCTCACGTGGCTGTTCACAGTAAAAAAGGAAAGCCTTAAACACACACGCTTAGCACGAGAGGAAGTTCATCTTGCATTTGATCTCTGACTTGCCACACTTGTCCTTAGCAGGATTTGCTTCAGCTGGAAGTTGAGTTACAAAGCTAAAGTTAAAAGGAAGTTAAAATGATGCCTTGGGATTGCTTTGCTTGGCTGTGGCTAGTGTATCATACAAACCAGCTCTTCTAACCCAAAATGAAAGTTAGTTTATAAAAAGACGGTGCCAGTTTAGGTTGCAATCTGGAAATGGAGCTCATAGCTTGATATAGACACATACCTCTTGTCAGAAGAATACCTCACCCTGAGATAGGACCTCATTTCACCAGCCTTGTTCTGTTACGTCTGAACTTACTGGAATTTCACATAAGGGCTTTGTTGGCCTGAAGTCACATTCAGCTGCAGCCATCCTCAGCCTGAGCTGCAATTTAGTGCAGAAGAGGACTGTGCTACCATCAACAGCTGCGCTGGTTTAATCAAGAACCATCTCAGAAGTGATTGAGACACTTCTCAAAGCAGTCTGAAAACCAATCCCGGAGCAAAGTGTTTCAACGCATCCACTACCTAAGCCATTCTGCTGGGACACCCTAGTGCTTTTGCACTGAGTAGAACCTAAGGCTTTGGTTTTGACCCTCTTTATGTAGTCAAAACCGCCTATGACCTGCACAGTTAAAATACCCTTTTCTTGTTACACATGCACAATTGGGATCAGAGGGCTGCTAAAAAGATAGTTTGTTCTGATGCATGGCTTTGGGGACCACTTTGGATAGGAAATAAAAGCAATTCGCCACTCTCCAAGCAGCAGCAAGGGTAATTGGCCCCTTTTTACTGTAGAAGACAAGAATTACAAAAGAGGGAGATCGGTAAGCCATTAAATATGGATTTAGGTGCTTCTAGGCTACAGGACATACTATGTTATTGGCCAAGGAAGTTACTATAGTTGTATATTTTTATCACCACATTTTTAAAATATGCAAAGAGCAAGTCACTCCTTTTTAGGAGAACAGTGAGTAAACCAAAATAAACAAATTACTGTCTGGTGTGAGCAACAGTGATTGAAACAGGTCATTTGTGGGTATTCTGCATGTCAAGGCCTATTATTTCATTTCAGTGACCAGACATTAAGCTTTTTCATGTTCAGGCTGTTTGTACCTGTCTAGATGAGATGTTCTCACCTACAGTAATTGCAAGAAAATGAAATTATTTCTGCTTTGAGCAAAGAGAAGAATCAAAAGAGGCAAACTATGTGAGCTGGAGACCACTCACAGGCTAGAGATGGCAATCAAAAGGAAAATTGCACTCAGTAAACAATCTGCCTTCCTAGTTAGGTGCTTGCCTGGCATGCAGGGCATGTCTGCTGCTCACTAGCTGGCTAGCTCTGGAAAAGCAAAAGCCAAGCTCAGATCCCACGGATCATGAGCTCTGAATTAGCACATGCTGACTTTAGATCAATGGACAAGAACGTTATTACAACTAACCACAATTTTAAGAGATATAAGGGTTTTGCCAGAACACAGCAAGGAGTTCTTGGTGGCCCAACTTTAGATATTCCCAGAATCTGTAAAGCTGGGTAAACCTGTCTGGCCAGAAGCCCAAGACTGGAGTCACCCACAGGAAATTGTGACCAGTGTGATGCTAGCTAGCTACATGCTTATTACAGGAATCAGAGCACTTCCCAGGCCATGTCTATGTCAGAGTGTGGATGCACATTGGGGAAGAGGATGGAGTAAAACTTATAGGAAAGGCTGTTGTCATAGATCATACATTTATCTAGGTAGGTTTTTAGGCAGGGAGGTCAGTGAAATACTTTCTGGAATCATCAACAGGGTGCCCTAGTAGCAAAATTTAAGATTTTAATATCATTTGCTAAGCTGTCTAGAATTATTAACAGTAACATTCCCCATACACTTCTTCTTAGCCATAGGAGGAATGGTGATGAAGGGCGTTTGGCTTCTTGTAAATTACACCACTGTGTAGCTGTCCTTACTCTTCCTCTGTTTGATTCTCTTTTCAATTCCACAGATTTATCACAATAATAAAATGAAAAATAGGAAAAGAAACTAAATCTGGACTTCTCAGGAGGCTAGACATTTGGGTATGGGCACTTTCCCAACCATGTTAATGTCACTGACATAATAAAAAGCTGCATTCGAACTGCTGACACTCTCGGCCTGCGCTGGGTAAATACAGAGATTTGCAGTCTTCTGGACAATGCAAATTGTTTCATTTAGATATTTTCTATTCCACTTGAAGTCTACAAAAACCTTATTTGAGAGAGATGCCAGTGTGACAAATACGTTCCAGACAGCTATTATACAGCATAGATGGACAAGGAATCATTCCAATCCCAAAGTAATGTACTGGACAGAAACACTGACGATGACTCAAAACCTCACTGGTTGTAATGACATCACCAGAGGCTTGGACAGAGGCTTGGAGAGTCACTTGTGGGAGGAAAAACCAGCTGGGTTTCTATCAACCTCTGACCTATCTGTACTGACATGCTCTCAAACACCTGCCTCCCTCTTCCCCGGTCCCTCAAAGCACAGCAGACACAAACACGTGATGAGACGAGTAGGTTTACCTCTGTCTGGTAGGCATCATACAGGAATCCTATTCCACTTGAATAAAACTGGCACCTTTTGTTATACAAGGGTCTGGGTTCCTGTAAAGAGAAAGACAGTCAAAAAAGTACTCAGTCTGGAGGAAGCGTGAAGTCACCATGTCCCATACCCCCATGCCAGATGCTTACAGCTCTGTCGAGGAGGAGCCAATGCAGACACTTGGGTAAGTGGCTTGTTCACCCCCATGTTGGCTTTCTTTTCAGGGTGGCTCTCCTCAGGGTTACGTTTTCCTTGCTCCCTCTGCCACTAAGCTATTTGAGTATCACCTATTTTCCTCTGTACCAGTCACCTCTTTTAAGAAGACATCACCACTGGTACTTAACCATTTTCTTTCTTGATGCCAAATAGTACTGCTCTATGAGAATGGTCCAGTCACTCTTTTTCCTGGTAGAGTTTCTTACCTAGTACAAAGAACTACTTTGCAATTTGTCTTCAGGATATGGGATTTTCTCTTTAAAAGATTTCAGCAGTATCCATAGTAAAAACTGAGGGAAATAGTGAATATTTTAAGCATTCCACTTCATACACACACTTTGAATCCCCAAAGCAAAACAAAGAATAACGAAGAAATGAAGGCATAAAGGGGAAGTAATTTGCGCTGTTTGTTTTTTCCTTATTTCCCATTTATACTTATTGCAAAAGATGCATTCACTGCTCGTATTTCATATTTTGCTTGTAACAGTTCCCATAAGTTGATATAAAGGAAGAACACAATGAAATATCCTTGGCCAGATGGAAGATATGTGTCCCTGAACTTTGCGAATGGCCACTTCTAAGGCCAGACCTCAGCCACTTTCAGAACTAAACCATATTTGCCTAGGAAGAATTTGATGACTGGAGTCCTCTGTGATCAGATGTCTACCCGAAAGCAAAATGTGGGAGTGACTTATGTTGGCAAAAAAAACCCCAAAGTATTTTTTCAACTTTCTGTCACTTACCTAGTCCTGATCTGTGCTTTCAAAAGCACTCAAGTGCTCCCCAATATGTCAGTCAGATCGCTTCCAAGAGGCAAGAGGGAAATCCACTGTCTGCCATCCCCACTTTCCATGCTAACTTACAAGCAAGGGATTACTTAAGTTGTTAGCAGAAATCCATGCTGATTAACTTTCACTGCATTTTAAAGCTTTATGATCCATCCAGGAACAACCCAGAAATTGCAGAAAGATCTGTACTACTTAAGATCACTTCTGAGTATTCTATGCTTGTTGGGTAATGAAGTGTGAATTGTATAAATCTACTGATGCAAAATACATGATCAGTTAAATATGCAGACAGGACAATGAATAAAGCTCACCCATCAGCTTGTTTGCCTTTCTTATTACTCTGGCAAACACAAGGAAGTTTGGACACCAACTCCCAAGGGTTAGAGAAAGGTTAGCTTCCTGCCTCCAAAAATATTTATTTATATTACACAAGTGTAAGAAAAAATGCTTCAGTAACTCTTTTTCTCTAGAGGAAAAGCAAATACCACACAAACAGCATGCCATGTCTTGAACAAGGACAACATTCTTCCATAGGCCTGGGAAAGTACTAGGTTTTAGTCATGACTGCCAGGTACAGATCTAGTTGGTAGGACTAACAGGATTGTAGTTTATCTGCCAGCACAGCAAGTATAGTATCAGCCAAAGGCTGTGCTGCCCTTTTTTCACAGAGTATCATCCTCCAACTTTGATTTCATCTGTTGCAGGGGAATGAAATAAGAGGGAAGGGAAGTGACCAGCAAAAATCACTTTTTCTGCCATGAGGAGCAAACTTATGAAAAACAACTGTCCATCATATTTTCAAAGATAACAAATTTCAGATTGGTCCTGGAAGGGGGTGATGTTCAAGTGCATGGAGCCCAAGTGGTGTTCTCAGTCCTGCTGGTGAGGAGAAATGGCTTGAGGAGGGCTGGATGGACCCAGCAGATCAAGAACTGGCTGTGTATCTAGAGTCTTGGCTCACACAGCTCTCCTACCCTTTACACCTCCTTTGTCTAAAAAAAAATAATTGGTCTTTTTATTCGTTTGGCCTTTGAGGGAGAAGACAAACACGCTTTTCATCCAAGCGTGCTTGTGACTGGAAGTAGCACCATTCCCTGGGGAGAGAGGTGATTGATTAATCCATACCAGTTATTATCACTTCATATTGCTGTGCAGCAAGAAGGTCAGAGCTGTGACATGGAAGCGACCAGTGTGAATACAGGTAATACATTTGCATGTGCAATCATAGCAAACAAGTGCCTTCCTTCATGCACTTGATTTTGAAAAGCAAGCCCACTGCACCAGAGAAGGCAGCTTTCTGCATTCGGTCTGTTCTTCTAA
Source organism: Apaloderma vittatum (assembly GCF_000703405.1). Lineage (NCBI taxonomy): Eukaryota > Metazoa > Chordata > Aves > Trogoniformes > Trogonidae > Apaloderma > Apaloderma vittatum. The sequence continues at coordinate 38,078 of NW_009700216.1, read as the reverse complement.
ATGCATTTGTATATGCAATCAGTCTGACAACCACAAATCAAAATAAATGAGTGATAACTGAGTGTATAAAAATAACAAAGATTAGGCAACACAGACATTATCCAGACACCCACAGAACTCGATACCTAAAACATGCAGCATTTAAGTAGATGTGCACCAGGGATGCTGAACGGTTGCATTGGTAAAAGCTTCCATTTGAATTAGATTTTCATGCCACAGAGGTGCTGCGGTCTGTTTGTCTACTAAGGCATTTATATGAATGAGGCACCACATGGACATTTAAAAGTGTTTAAAAATTACAGTATGTCACACTGCATTAGCACCCATTAGATTTTATGTGCCTCTCTAATAAAAAAGGCAAATGAGACACACTTCAAAGACAGAGAAGTATTCCTGACGGCCGGCTCATAAAATACTTTATATTTCCACATTGCTCACTGCAGACTGTGTATGTATATAGGATAACTACCAGTCCCTGATCCTACTTGATTCTACTGCTTATAGTAATACTGGTAGAGATAGAGCTACTATTGTGTAATATATATGAACATATATATATATATATATTTAATCTAGTAACAGTTTCTTTAAAGTATATAGCAATAATATTCTGTTTCATTAATTTGATGCCCTTTAATACCAGGAACTTCCTCAACCACTGTTATTATTGCTATGCAATATTCCCACTAATGTGTGCTATTAGTATGTTAATATACAATAAATAATGCCTTCCCCTTCTCTACTTCTTTGAGCAACTCCCTTTAACTGAAAATGGGTAAACAGGAAAGATCTGTTGCTTAGAGCTCTTCTGGTATATGCAGAAGATAAACCCCTACCATTCTGTTATTCAGCAGGCTGGCAAAAAGAGGAAGAATTCTGTATAAAAATGTAATTGAGTGCTTGGGTTTCTTTACTGATGTAAAGGAAAAATGGAGGGGGTTTATTCAACCCTTCCAAGCACTGAAAAAGATGACTTCTTAGCTAATTATGTATGAGTGTGTCTCTAATGGGCAGATACAGTCAGACTGTCACCAGTCTAAGTTTAGAAACTTTTCAGAGGTGTAAAAAAAATAAATAAATCCAGACACTCAGTAATTCCCTTCAATTTCAGGCAAATCAGAACCACTCAGCCTTGAACCCAGCCAAGCAAACTCTCGCTCTCCCTGTCCTTGAACACTTTTTGTTTCACTATTTTTCTTGCACGTGTATTATAATCTGAGAGTGATGAATGGACAACTAAGAGGAATGGCTTTACGCCAAGGAAGAGAATATCTGGTCCAAACATAGGGCATTTTGGTTTGGCTGATTGCATTCTCTTTGATGGTGGGAGCATTGCAATACACTATTTGTGTGAGGAAAGTATTCTTTGAATCTTTGGTGGATTCAGTACAATGTCTGTAGGGAGGAGGTTGTGTGGCTCTTAACCAAGGTGTGGGAAGCAGATTTTTCTATTCCAGTTTTTGTTTCCTTGGAGAACACACATATTTTGGATAACATAGGGAAAATTCCGTCTCCCTTATGTCTAAGTCCATTTTCTGAAAACTGAGATATAGCATGAACTATATTGATTGAAATTAATGCCATGCTTTACAGACACAAAACATGGCTAATAATTCATTGAAAAGATTATACAGTGAGGGCTATTTTTTTCCATCTACAGTATTTATTTAGTCTTAGCTTCCATGGCTGCATCAATAGAAGTGCAGTTTAATCAGTGCCAGGGAATGTTCCCAGGCCTGGAACTCGATCATCTAGCCCATTAGATTGTTAGAATGGTGCCTCTGATGGCTTTGGCCTAGGCAAACTATCACTCTTCCAAAATAACTTCTGGGTATAGTTTGGAAATTAGTATAGGCCAAGAACCTTTCCCAGCAAGTAATCTGGACGTTGCCATGATGCCTGTGACTCTAATAAGTATTAAGAGTAAGGACATGGGCTTCACCATGCCAGTTGGCCTGGGGACCACAGAACAGTCCTAGGCACATGTGAAAGACAAATATAGATAAAATTGAGGAGTCCAAAACCAAACTAGTGTTTTTAGTGGCTCATTAACTTGAAGTTTCTCATTTTCTGTTTTCTTCCTACAGCATTTTTGTAGGTCCTCTTCATCTACAGCACAGCCAGCAATGAATAGGAGAACGAGCTGCCAAGATTTGTCAACTTTAATCTGAAAAGCAAACCAAAACATTACCCTTCAGTGCCAGTTTAGCCTCATGCCAACAGCTGGGTGTTCTGCAGATTATCACTCCCTTTAAGAACAGGGTCTCTGCTAACTTTCTGAAAGCAGGCATGTAAATATGAACAGATGTTACCAGCAACTAGCTTTTATGCTTTTCTTGAGCGATAGGTGGAGCACAGGTGTCTGTGTGTGCCTCACACTGACTGAGAGCACATGGCACATGGAGCATACAGACCTGAGAAGTTTCAGACTGAAGGCAGAAGAATCTCACGAAAGAAGGTGCCAAATTGTTAGGAGTCTTGGAAAGCAGGCAGACTGGATCACTGGGGATCTGAGCTAAAATTAATTGGATCCCATCCTGTATAAATCATGAGAGGAAATGCTACAGGTCTGTTGTCATTCTGGTCTCTCCCCAACTAAGACCTGTTTCTCAGTCTTTTTTAAAAAATATTCTCAATGCAATGGGTGTCTCTTGAGGAAGACCATTGCTAGGAGATCCCAGGGACTCATAGGAGTGATCAATGCCAACATATTTGTGCTTTCACTCAAAAACAAAAACAAAAAATGTGCATTTTTAAAATGTTATGTACAGCTTCCATACTGGCTATAACAAGATGGGTATCAAGGAATGTCTTAGTCTAAGGCAGAGGTCAGTATCCTCAGTACTGTGGTGAGGGGGTATCAGCTTTAAGAAACAAAATATCTTATACTTCTGTTTGTTCTCCAGCCTCATAACTCCCACAAAAAGCACATGCTTATACCTTCTGGAATCAGAAACAAGGATGAGTGTGTTTGAGAACTGCTTTGGGATTTTAGTAGTTGGTAGCTAAACACGCAATTCAGTTTTCAGTTTCTGGAGCAGGAGAGGCTTTCAGAAAACAATTTATCTTGCATAATTTCACTGTTTGAAGAAAAGAGAAGAAATACCCCCCCCTGAACTCTCCAGTTCCAGATTTCCATAGATTGAATGCATATCAACTGATGGAAAAGAAAATAAACCAATTACAAGAACCATTTTAAACTGGCTAGTTTCTTACAGACATATATCCTCTCTTGTGCTTGCTAAAGAATCTTTAACCTCCTGGTAAACCAACAAGATGCCTCACCCATAATTCACGGGATGTTAAATCTTTGTACACATAGTTTACATTTATTTATTAAAATATTACTCCTCACATGCCTCTTGAAATTTATTTCTGTAAGTAATGGCATTATTTTCAAAATCTTTACATTTCAGAGAGCCACTAGGAAGAGAGGAGTCACTGCTCAACTGTAGGAGCCTCTGGGCAGGACGGAGCACGTGCTCCCACAGGAAAAGGTGCCTCCTGGGACAGGTCAGTGCCCTGAGGGTGCCCATCACCAATTCTCTCCCTTCAACATCAGGGACTCTTCTTGCGGGAATGCCAGGCATATGAGCTCCTGGCTTTTGCCGCATTGGGTTGAGCAGAAGGGCTCTTTCAGTCAGTGCCGGGGATGCTAAAGGTGCTGATATCTGAACCAGCCACTGCATCTCCATCTCCCTCATTCACTAAGAAACTCAAGACACATAATAAATTTGGCTGACAAACAATCTGGAATGCTGTGGTTGATACAAAACCCTAGGTTTTAAAACATCATGACACTGAGAAGAAGTCCAGATGCTAGAAAATAAAGTCCTGAACACTGTGGAGAGATGACTGAAAGATGGGAATTGTTAAAAAAAAATTGAATTTTATTTGAAAATAAGAAAGTTGAGAAAGTACAGTTGTGGGAAGAAAATGAACTGTACTGGTGGACTTTGCAGTGTTAAGTTTACAGCAGGACTCAATGATTTTAGAGGTCTTTTCCACCCTAAATAATTCTATGATAATTCCTACCTGCTTCACATTTTGACCACGCACTCTAGAGGTATTAACAGTTTTTATCTCATTGCCACCATGCTCATCATCAGCTTTTCAATCCAAATATCAGTCTAGTTATACTTCATCCAGCAAGCCTGCATTTCAGCAGTTTTCCTCCCCTGTGATAATAGTGTTTGTTTCCTATCTTTCTTCTGTGTTTTGTCCTCTTGAGAGCATCACCTTGACTAATGACATGGAAAGTCCTGGGCTGTCAGGGAGTTCATAGGGGCTAAAAAAAAAAGAGCCAGCCATTTCTGGACTCTCACAGTCCTATGTCTGTGCAGCAGTCTAGCCCTGAGTTTATGCTACTGCCAAGGGCTACAATGGACCAGACCACCAGGAACAGAATGTTTTCAATTTTTTTTTGCCATTTTATCAAAATTCAGTTGGTAATTAGCAAGCTGTCTTAAGAAATTATAAGCCCTAGAACTAGGTTGTCACATGTCCTTCTGACCTGAGGTGCAGACTGGCGTAGCATGTGTTGATTCAGTTTCTACATGTGTTGCCTCTGCCTTAGAAGTCAAGGATTCCGAAATGCACAATTGAACAAACCCTTCAAAGTAATGTAGAGTGAGACGGAGAGACGGGATGCTTCTGTCCACGCTGTATTCCTACTGGAACTACAACACGTTAGCGATCCTCTGGTGCAAATAATAGATTCCCAGTTTTGTTCAAATACTTGGGAGGCAGTCACAACAGCATTTGTTTACATGCTTTGGGTGAGGTCATGCCATGAGAGCAATGCTGAGTTTCACTCTAGACTGCAGTCAGCACTCACCCTTTCTCATAGAATCACAGAACTGTCGAGGCTGGAAAAGACCTCTGAGATCATAAAGTCCAGCCTATGACTCAACCCCATCACATCGGCAGTGCTTCACATCTCATGCTTCTCCGTCTGCCCTGCATGAACTGAAGCACAAATCTTCTTCTAGAATTGCTGAGCTCCAGCCTAGGGACCCTGCCTGTCTTGTCTGCTATGCTGAAATAACGCAGCCCTAGTGATGAAAATAGGAAAAGCAGCTGATGTGGCTTAAACACTTGTTTATTCTTGCAAACCACTTCACACCTTGCTTTTCAGGGTCTCTTTTTAGGTTTTCTATTTAATAAGAAAGATCAGCTCCTACAGATTCCTCTTCTCTTAATGCTTAGGAGCGTAGATAATTCATTTCAGGTCTTTCAAACCAGCAAGTACTCACAGTACCCCTCCATTTTCACAGCTGAAAAACACAGAAGTGTGAATCTGTCTCACTTTGTATTTCCTTATTCTGCTATTTAAAATACACTTTCCTGTATTTGCAGAGGATTTCTGGCCTGGGGTACTGTGATAGCCAGATGAAAAGTCTACACATGTTGCAGCTGCTCCATTTCTAGAGGTTAAGTAGAAGAAACGGGAGCTCACTCTCCCGCACGTCACCACAGAGGTTGAGCAGCCCCAGTGCCTCTAGCTGATGCAGGCGTAGGTGGTGGCAGGGAGAAAAGAGGTGTGTGCAGAGCTGCTGAGTGACACCGTGCTCTTCTGCTCAGGGGCTGTTCTGCTGCAAACCAGTATGTCCTCAGAGGCAGTTTCTCTGGCTGTACTGGGGACTTGGGGCTACAAAAGGGTCCAGCGAGGAAGCCCGCTCCTGCCATAATAACCCAGACCTCTGGCAAATTCAAGCTTGGCACTGGAATACGACTGCTTTTCTTTAGTCAAGTTGTGCTCGCAAATGTCTGTCAGGATGAGGCTGTAGGCCTTCCCATGATAGCTGCAACAGCTATTTTGTGTAGTTAAAAAGTTAGATTTACCATTGGTTTTTACACAAGTTTCTAATGATGCAATTAGCTGATATTATTCAAGTCTGTAATTTTAGTTATTACTTGATGCAGTTAGATATTTAATTGCTTATTACAGTTGATTACTTACATTGATTACATTACCTTGATTATAGGGTTTGTTATATGAACTGATTGCTCTGTCTTGATTATAATGATGTTGTGCCATGTGAGTAATTAACTTTTCCACAAGAATGCAAGAACTATTTATTCTGTTTCTGGTAATGTAACTCAAATATATGAAACACAACCCATCTGCTCCATTTTTGCCTTAATGCCACCGACACACATCACAGCACACTAGAGGGCAGGCTGACAGGGCTGTCCAAACAGAAGGGACTGCAGGACCAGGCCCCGAAACACACGAGTAAAAAGCCCATGAGCAAAGCCCCAGGGGGAATGGAAAGATAGGAGTTATAAAATTAAAATGGTCTAAACAATTAATGAAATGATTCATGCACACTCTGATTGCTCAAGTATACAATAAGCTTCTTCTCATCTCCACTGGCTTGTCATTTTGAAGCTCACATGCTTTTCAGAAGATCAGAGATGTTCCAGTACATGATGTTCAGCGCTCCAAAGGCAAAAAAAAGCCACTGGGTATGCTGCTGGTTGGGAATGTGCAGAGAACTGCACTGAGGCATACACAGAAGGAAATTCTAGGCAGGTTTGGTAAAAAAAAAATTTAACTATGGTATCTTACAAATACAGTTTTTCAAAACTGGAACTTGTCATTGAAGACTAAATTAACATATTACAGGTGTGAACCTTCATAATCTATCAACGCTGGTACAACAGAGATTTTAATAAGCTCTTAATAGAGCCATAAATAATCCTCAGTTAAAACTTTATTGAACACCAGTGAACATACTTTTCGTGGACAATATTTGCCACCTAATAATCATCCACCCACAGAGAGAGAAATTCCTGCTACATGATACTATTATTCATACAACTCACAGTTTCCTCTTAAAGATGAAACAAATAAAACCTCTGGCTTTTTGAAACCTTTTGCTAGGGCAAAATGCAGCATACTTAAATAACCTCGTTTTTTTACTCCAGTAGAATTTAAGGACTTTTATATGCTTTGCTGATTTAGATGCATGTGAATAAACAGCATCTTTTTCATTTTTACTCCACTAGTTTCTGCACAGGGCAACTCAAAGCACGCTTTTTTCTTTTGACAAAAGATGGAAAAAAATGACAAGTATTTTAGCTATAGTCTGCAGATGGCTACTCCTTCTCCCCTCCATGTATCTTTGTAACAGCTTCAAATATTTTTCATAGAACAGAAAAATCTGTTGGTAGTCTAGAAAGATTTCTGAGAACAGGAAACAATGAAGGAAATTATCTTCTGCTGGCAGCACATCAGAGGGAAGTAGATTATGCTTTTCAGAACAAAATGCAAGCTTCTTGCCCCAGTCACCCACGTTTCTCAGGGTGAAACTGTAATTTTAACTTGCTTTGTACACTTTGCATAAATTCCATCATGGCTAGCACTTTGTAAAGTAAGGTTAAAGATGGAAGTAGGCAGTAAATCTGCCCTGATCCAAGCTGCTATTCTACATTTCTACATAAATTCCCTCCAAAACTGATTTTTGGATATATAGGAGACAACAGAGATGGAGAAGACTATATACTCTGTACAAATGCAGAAAGACAATGATCTGTGGAAATTAAAATACCAGTGCCATTTTAAATAAGGATCAAATCCTGCTCTCACGCTAGCAATGTGATTATTAACGTAAAATGTGTAGAATTTCCCTCCATATCTCTGGAGTTGATATACAATAAGTGGAGTTCATACCTATCTAATTACACTGTAAGCAAAGCTAAAAGAAAATTATTTAACTTTCAGAGCCAAAGAAATTGACAGTGCCAGTTTTGCTATTAGCCTAATGCACTAAAAATTCTGCCCTGCTGTGCATTGGCTTTGTGCTCTCTGTGAGACAGGATCATGTAATTAAATGGCAATGGCATTTAACTGTTAGCTTCCGTATACTCAAACGTGTGGGTCATTCCTTTAATGTTTCCTTAGAGTGCAGACTCTTAATTTAAAATAAAGCAGTAGTCTTCCTATTGCATGCAGTTGTAAGATGTCCCTTACTGCATCTTCAAGGAATTTTTACCTCAAAGCTGTATCACCATAATAATGACATTAATGAGGGATCTTAATGCGGATTGTTCCATCTCAAAAAGAGAAGCCAATGGGCCAAGGTTTGTGTCATGGGGCTGGGTGAAGCTGGACCAATCCTTGGTTTTGCCAGCAGTGAAGGCTTTTGTCCTACACAGTGGTGCAGATGAAGAGCTGGGAGGGCCTGAGACAGCTTTATCTCTGCCCCTTCCCTGGGGCTGCTGAACGTCATGAAGAGACCATGTGGTAGTTGTAGAGAGAAGCTGCTGGGAAAGGAACTGGGAATGTCTCTTTTTCCTTCCCATCAACAAGCGAATTGCTCTTTGGCATCAATGTGTGTGCTGCCTATTGGTTTAGACATTTCTGTTTGGTTGGCACAATATCAACCCTTTTCCCTCAGGAAAACAAGTCACAGCAGGGAAGAACAAAAAAGGGGGTTTCAAGAATTTGCAATTCAGCTACACCCGAAAGGAATTTCAGTGAAAAAGAAAAAAATAAATAAAAAAAGAAGAAACAGGAGCTGTATAGCCAGAGGGCTTTGTTCCTGCCAGTGAGAGGCTTTCCAAACTAGAGGGGGGATCTTAAGAGTTTCTCCAAAAAAAGCATTGCCATTATTTTTCTTACTGAGAAATATCTGTCAATCAAACTAAAGTATCTTACAAGCTCCTCTGTAATGTCACTATATTCAGGCTGTAGGCACAGTACTTAACTGTCTGGAAATAGAGGAGTACCAGACTGCAGATTCATGGGAACAAATACCCTGAAGCCTTCCCCTGTATTCTAGCCCAGAAAACACTAGTAAGATGATAGTTTTACTGAAAAGCCCTTGGATACATCCAGTATATTAATCATTGGGTTGTATTGTGTGTTATTCAATATCTGAGGAATAGTAGTATTTAGTAGAGATATTATCTCAGTTATGTTCATGTTAAAGATTGTATTTCCTTTGCAGATGTGAAGACCAGTAAACCTGGATCAGAAAACTTGATAAACAGTTTTCAGCTGGGTTTAATCTGTGACACTCTAAACATTTTCCAGCAGGGAACAGGTCCTGGAACCACACAGAGAGCCCTGCTGACAAGAGGCAATAGAGTTTCCACCTCACCATAAAAACTGACAGGACCCTTCCTCAAAGAGCTTACTCTAGAATGACTTTCTGAGTAACACAGGCTATATAATATCAATGTCTACATCAAGTTCTTAACTTCCAGATAAGATTCATAAGATAGTATGAAAAGAAGCTCAGGATTTAAGTATTTCAGTGATGGAGAACACATTTGACAAAGCTGTTCACATAATTTATTGCTGTCCAAACTGTGTCTGCTTCATGGTTTGAATCTGTTTAGCCCTGACTTCAGCCCACTGCACTTACTTGTGTTTTTGTGTGAGAGACTAAAAGCCCTCTGTTATCAGATAACCTTTGATTAGTAGATAGAGAGGCCAAGATCAATTCACCTCTCAGACTTTTCTTTTATAAACAAAATAAATTAAGCTTCCAGCTACTGTTGCTAAAAGGTGCTACTCTAAACTTCAGATTTTTCTTCTCTGAACTCCTTCCAAATTGATAATGCTCTTTGCAAAGCACAAAGAAACACCAGAGCTGGAGTCAGCAATCCAGCAATGGTCCCAAAGGCTGTACCCATACTGCCAAACAAAAGCCAGAGACCAATCTCCAGTCCTGAGACCACATAGTCTGAACTGAGTGAAGGTGTTCTGAAACTGAGCTGAAGTGGCAGCTAACCATTAAACAAAGGTCTGATGCTTGAGTTCATAGCAGCAGAGTAGACATAGCCACTAATACCTTAAAAAACCCCTGTCATTATAGGTAATGCAGCTTCATCTTGCTAGTAGACGCTACTGTCCAGTAATTCATGGGTTATGTTAGGTCAGTTAGCTACGGTATCTCTCTGGAAGATTCCTTTACATTCAGATTTTTTAACACATTGATGTTTCAACCTCCTTAGACTTATTGCTTCCCAAAACACAGCAGCCCCATCCTAGAGATAGGATGCCCTTTTCATCTAATATGCTCCTTATGCATCAGCTGAAAACATGAGCATGGCAAAAAGGCATTAACAGCCCTCCTTTGGCCCATGAAGTTTCTTCTGGCAAAAACACTGTAACTTACAACAACTTACTAATTGTGGTAACTGTGGGGGAGAGCTTCACCTGAAAGGAGGTGATTTTGATTGACTTGTGTGCCAGGGCAGACAGCGATGCAGTTTCCAGGCTCTGATGTGGCTGGAAGCACCAGACATCTGTAGATATCTGTAACTCATTCCAGGGCTCTTAATTAGGCTGCAGAGCTGTCTATTGTGAGAAGCTCTTCCACCATCTGAATTGCAATATTCAAAGACTATTTCTCCTTTGATTTAAAGTACACTCAACTGCATTTGGCTGCAAGAATGTAACTGTTAACATACGTGTGGTCATCTTCCAGTACAAAAGAGATATCTGGGCAGATGGGATTAAGATGGTTGCAAGAGTCCTCCTTTGCTCCAACCCTTAAATTAAATTAATGAAAAAGAATTAATTAATTGGTACTGTAGGAACACAGTCTATATTTCCCATCTCAGTGTCAGATGCTGTGGGATAGTTGAGCATCGGCTTCAAAACACACTGTTTGCAAACTTAAGCACTTTGTGTTTAAGAAGTTCATCAATAAAACATTTTTCACCTTGGTGGACCATCAAAATAAGAATCACTATTGAATTACTGTTAATTTTCAATTATAGATGTTTTGTGCTCACTCTGCTAAAAAAAAAAGAACACAACAATATCCTTGATGGTATATGCTATGCTATGCTATTATATTAATGAGTCATACAGATGGAAATGGAATTAAAAGTAATTAGCTGTAATTTTGTCTCATGTAGCAGCATGGAGAAAGTAAAATGAATTTAGCGTTCTTCTAAAGAGAAGCTAGCTAACTTAATTGCAATGAGAAATTATTTGTTCTTTGAATTTTCTCCAACAGTCGTCAAGGTAACAACTTCATTAGACCTGGAATACAACTTTTTTTTTTTTCTTCTTCAAAGGAAAGGCCAACAGGCTTGCTTGGAACATTTTCAAGCTGCCTTTTAGGAGATCAGGCCTGAAGTATGCCAGGCTTTAGGGCATGAGGGTAAACTGTGTTACATGCAGTGGGCTCTTACAAAATCAGCCTTTAGTACAAGGCAGTGGTCGTCAGCATTACTGCCGGGCACCCCTTTCACAATTCTTGCCTGTCTGTAATCTGCACAAGAAGCTTCAAAGATGGGAAGAGGACTGACATTCTCGGCCATTGCATGTGCAACCACCAGATGGTGACATCGACTCTTGGACCAGCTGCCTCTTCTGGCCAAGTCCTGGGGAAGCAGCAGGGAACCTGCAGCTGGCTGAAGGATGGGTGACCCTGCCTGGGGTCCTGCAGAAATCATCAGACCTTCATGGCATTTCAGACTGTACTTCTCTGACTAACTAAGGTCTTGAGCAGAGGCCCCATAATATTGGATAGTTTCAATCCTCACTGGATTCACTGCTTCTAACTTGGCTCAAAGCTGACTTTAGGCTGAGCCAAGTGAACAGTGGTCCTGTCCTCCCTCCAACTCCCAGCTACACCTCACCACCACTGCCCTTAGACCAGCACCTGCCTGAGATACAGCAGATGGGGCAGTCCTGCTGGGGGTCAGTTTAGGAGGGAGGGTAAAGCACACAGAATGAGTTTTCCTTTCAGTCTGCCCTAGGCAGATTGATGTGATCTGCCCTAAGTGATCCTTCTCTAGCAGGGGGCTTGAACTAGGTCATCTTCAGAGATCTCTTCCAATCCCCACCATTCTGTGATTCTGTGATTGATTCTGTGATTGATTCTGTGATTCTGTGCTTTAGCACAAGAGGCAAGGCAGAATTGTGAAACCAGGGAAAAGAGAGTGCCACTTCATTGACAGACCCTTATTTAAAATTACATTATTTTTTAAAATTATTTTTTTTAATGTGGACAGCTGATCTGTAGTCTGTAACCCATAAAACTGAAAGCTGATGTTGAGGCTGATAAACCTCGGAGTGCAAATGCAGCTTCCCTGTTCTTCTCACGAGCTTCTCTCCTTGGGAGGAAAGCTAGAGCACCAAGTGGCCATTGTGACTTTTTTAGCTTTTCAATCTAAAGGCATAAAATACTATATAACGAAGAGTATTTTACACATGGTTTAAGTGAGAAAAAAAGCAGCAGTCCACACCCTGATCCAGTTTCTATAGCACAGAAGGGTACAATGATCTAAGCCCTGATCTCAGCTGAAGGAACCAAAATCACATTATTTTTCTCGCTGGGGTTGGCTGGCAATTAGTATTATAATGTAGTTATTTGTTCACTGGATGGGGGCTGCCATCCTGATATTCCTTAGTATAGCAGCTTTTGAGCTTTACCAGCCAGAGCTCAATTTGCACCAGTATCTCCCCAGATAAAAGACGTCATTTTCCAATTGCCCTGTCTCTGCCCTTCCCAGAAGTTAAGTTTACAAAATGCTTATCTTAGTAAGCAGTATTTTGAGTTAACATACATAAAGACAAGACAAGACAAATATCTCACATTTAGTTTCTAAAATCCCAAATATATAGGCAATTGCTCAGCTGACACACTTCACCAGTTCCACAAGCTGCACTTAAGCGATGTGGGTAAAGATCCCTTGATATGGGTCAAGTGTTTTAGCGCTCTCTGGTTCAGCTACAGGTTCATTTCAGGACTTAGTGCCTGATGTTATGTTCTATTTTATTAATACCTTAAGCCACCACCATCAAGAGGAAGAAATTAGATCACCTGAAAACTAAGTTAGATAAATGTGACACAGAAATGGCTTTGCAGAAGAGGAGAGGAATCCAAGAGACAACCTAACACTGCTGGTTTGATGTGCATTTTACATCTCACAATGGACAAGCAACTCTGTCTTTCCACAGCACCCTCCTTTTCCTTATACATACATTCCTCTAACATCTACATGAGTTCTGATAACTTCAGTCATCAACATAAAGCTGGCACACAGATTCAGCAAGAGTGCAAAATGGGAGCCCAAGATTGGAGTCCGATTCTGCCTCTGTTTCAATTCTCGCACATCTGAAGTGCTGAGAACCCTCAGTGAGAATCTGCTATTGTAAACCAGAATCCAAGATGTGTCTGCTCTCAGGCAGGAGGGGATTTGAACCTTTGCTTGAAGTGAGTGATGTTATGCCTAAGGCACCAAGAAGCCTCTCCTTTGTATATATATGCAGTCACATTAAAGTACTTCGGCTAGACAAGATCATTTACTGTGTCTATACACATGATTTCAAAGCCACTGCAACATGTTTTTATCCCAGAAGTACTACAGTTGGGATCTAGTCTCCTTCAGAGACTCCTTCACTGTTTACCGAATTATCCTGTATCACGAAAAACCTACAGATGCTCTCTTATTCCTCCACCATTTCACTACTACGAACCAAGGCAATCTGTAGCAAGAATAAAAAAGTCTCCAGATCTCCATGATCAAAGTAACCATTTGTGCCTGTGCTTTCTAGTGAAGGTGAGCAAATCCTGCATTGATCTCCAGTACGATAATCTTATGGACAAATGATACTTTTTCCTTTCTCTGGACAGTTTTCCCAACATTTTGCATTCCACCTCTTTCTCAGTCTCTTTCTCGTGGGCACTTAGGTAAATTCTTGGATGGATTAAGGCCTATCTGCATAAAAAGTGACGTCGGAAACTTCAAACAACTGAGCAAGATGCTCTCTCCTCAGGTTCTTGAAACATGATTTCCCCTAGCATAGTCCATTTAAGGTTTTGGTTTCTAATACAGTAACATCATCCGAGTTGTCCCAAATTACTAGTAATATACTAAGCCATGAATGTTAACCTGAAGTGCATCAGATTATTTTACCAATCTGTCGCTTCACCGTGCAAAATTAGAAGTTGTAAGCAGCTTATTATCTTTCAAAGTCACCATACATTACACATTTAATCAAAGATGTGTCTATTCAACCCACCCAGACAAATAACATGCAGGCTGCTTATAGGAGGCCCGCAAAATAATGACTCTTTCAGAGGAATATCTTGAAAGCGCTTCTAAGATAGTTTAGGTACAGAACCCTTGGATGAGCTTTTCACTGGAGCTTACAGCTTTCCGTGGCACTGGAACTCAGCTCCAAGCACGTGGCAAAAGTCAAGAATTGCAGTCATGGATCACAGGGTAGTAGGTACCATAGAGAAAGTGTATATGAGGTGGAACAGGGGGTCTCCCTGTGTGGTGAGAGGAGGTTGTTGATGAACTCCATTAGCTGTTGCACAACTGGGCTATTTTCATATGCTAAATAACAAAATGTCGCAAGCAAACGTGAATGAAGATAATGGATTCTTGTGCTCATCACATTTTTTTCTGAAATAACACACTGCACTTTAATTCCAGCTTTGAATTGTTTAATTTGGAATTATTTTTCTTGTTCTTTAAAGGTGAAAAGTGCAACTGAAGGGATCAATGGCAAAATTAACATTCAACAGTAAATTGTATCTGCATCATTTTTTTAAATAAGCTGCTGCTATTTTAAACCAAGCTACTTTTCCTTCAATGTGCTTAATTTGCTAAGTGCTGTGCTCCAGAGTTTTCTACTGAGTGTTTTAAAATGAGTCTTAAATAATTTAAATATCTCTTTTTCTGAAATACATCCCTTTCCTGGAAGAATTTTTGTCAATTTTATGCCTTGTGGGGAAGAAAATAAAACAGATTAAGTATTTTATTATTCTATCCACAGTTTTACAAGAGCAGGAGAAAATGTGCAACAGTAATAGTCTCCATTCCACAGCAGGCACACACCAAGAAAAATCCATAATAATGTGATTTGTCCTCTTCACATCCCTCCCAACTCGAACGAAGTTAAAAATAAAGTGAAAAGCAGGAAACTTTTTTTATTCCAAATTGATGTGAAGGGTGTTGTATATGTTGGTGGTCTGCAGCCTGCTTGGCTTAAGCTAGTACTTCTCCCTGCAGAAGAAATGGGACATGAAGTCTTGGCATCAGCACCCTGATATTGGAGACAGAAAAGTGAACACTGCCCAACTCCTCCTCAAGAAAACTTTGTGACTGTAGTGTAGACCTAGGCACCTGCTCTGACATGCCAGGAGCCTGTCCTCTCCCTGAACAGAGGACACTTTAGTCCAATTCTCTAGCAGTTGTCTCCCAAAGGCAGTGGCCAGAGCAGCAACAACACAACACAGGTTTGAAAATGTCTGGTACTGGCCCCTGCATGGAATGGACTGAGTGTGGTGTGACAGGAATGAGCTGTGACGCAAAGGGCACGTAACGCAGTGGCCATGACACCATGGTCTGCATGACACACCTTCTTTTGATAAAGTCCAGCCATCCCTGTAGATCAGATTAGGAATGTGCTTGCACTACTACCCCTACAGATCTCCCCAGGTGTGTTAGTCAGATAAATTAGGTGATGTACACCTTTATTTCACCTGATCCTGTCAACCTCCTTATTAGATAGAGGAGGAAAATGAGATGAAGTGAACATGACCATGTTGATATGCAAATTAGTTTTCCAACAAACAATACTACTAGCTATTTCTTTGTTCTGTAATATGTGAAGGAGACCAGAAGAGGCATGTGATAATCTAAACTTGACCCAAACATAAACAGCTGGAAACAGATTTCCATGAAGCATGTAATGCTGTACCGAGGGATGGCTGGATGCTGAGCAGCCCCTTCCAGGCTCCAGCTGTGCGTAGATGATGCAGTCCTACCCAGGCACTGACTTAACCAGATACAGAACTGCACCCCAGGCTGTAAGATGCTTTCTTCTTGGGTGAGTGCAATGACTTCGTGCCTTGGTGTTCTCCTGTGACAACTCAGTGGCCCGCTTTGTCCCCAGAGAGCACTGCAATGAACTGAATCACTTTTAGTCCATAACAACACACCAAGGGCATGCCACAACATCGGACAATGCCACATAGCTATTTACGCTGCAATAAAAAGGAGCCGAATAGAAACTTTAGGTGTCATGTATGGGATGTTGTTTCTTCAGATATAAGGGTATAATAATATTCTAATATGATATTTGATTTAGATAGGAAGCAGTGTCTTTTCTAGAAGAGCCAAGTAACACACATGAAAGGAACTTAAATCCAGAAGAGTGCAAACTGAAAAAGGAAATACCTAGAAAGAGGTGATGTCTGTCTCTAAGTTGCCTGTCTCTGTGATGCCTGTCTCTGTGTTCGAGACTGAGCATACACACTGTTCTCTGACACAGTAAATCACTTCAGAGACAGCGGCACCATGTCCAATCTCTGCAGTGTGGGCTGTGGCTGCACAGCTGCTTTGCAGTTATAAGGTGTTAGACAGTACAAGTGTCACCTGAACACTTCCTAAGGATCACATCAAAGCAGGACAAAAATAAGGCTGGTTCCTGGGAAAACAGGAGACAGGTCCAATATTTGATTAAGTGGCAAAGGTTTTCTGGGGCACAATCACTAAATTTCTAAGAGTGGGAAACCTACATAGGAATCTCCCCCACACCTCTTCTGAGCATTTCCCACAGAAAGGCACCCTGGGCTTACATTAATCAGAGACAAAGTTAAGTCAGGTGTCATCCAGAGCAATAGCAGGGCAAATCCAAGGAAAAGCAGCTCACTTCAGCATCATGCAGGGTCTGGATAGCACAAAACATGATTACAGTCCAGAGTGTTTACTCATGATCACATTGCACAATTCAGTTGTTTATACCAATAGATGTATCCTTCCTTGTGCAATGCACGTGAGGTTCTGAAGCCCATGTTTGGTTTAAAATCCTCTTCAATAACAGTAAAAAAAAAAAAAAATCAGTTTATGGGTTTATGCTCCAGGTGATCCAAAGCCGCATTACTCTGATGCGCTTGCTAACAGAAAATTGAGTTTGACTGATGCCAGTGGTGTTACGCTGCCCCTCCATGAACATAAGTAGAAAGCTGAACAGGCCCTTGATAATTTGTACTTCTTGTATTATGCAGCTCACTTCATCTGCATTCTAGTGTCTATTAAGACATATAACTAGTTATTTCTTGATGCTTTTGGAAATCAAAGCTCAATTAAAAGGTTGGAGTTAGATTGATTTTTAGGTATTTTATCACAAAAGATAGAATGGCAAAAAACACATACCCAACACGTAAACTGCCATATTCAAAAGACCCCACAACCCAGTCTGTTTTGTTCTTCTATTGATCTTTTTTGTCTAATACTTTAATTTGAACTCCATGAGCTAAAATAAATTAAAAAACCCAAACAACAAAACTCTTTGTTCTAAGTTTGTCTAGTGCTTACACAAGAAGGTCATGAGAAAGACTCCTAAGCACTCATAGACAGTATTGAACTACTAGTAACACCACTGCAACTGCAGTGCTGTGAATGGCTATAAATGTCCTTTTGGAGCAGAAATGGCAATAGATTTTGTAGAAAGAGGAGGACTGAGTTTTGAAGAGACACTGGAAATACTGGTCACTCTGGTTAAATGACTTGCCCACCCTTTGAAGGCAGGCAGATAGTGAATTTTGGGTTATCACTCAGTAAGTTCCCCCCTTCACGCTACCTCTAACCAAAGCCTGCCATTTGCTCTGCTTTCTCTGCTCCAGAAAAATGTTCCCTCTGTGCTGTTGCAATCCACTTCCCTCTAAGATCCCATGGGGACTTCTGGTGCTCATCACTGTCCAGCGTGTTCCAAATTCTTACCGTGCCCACAAAGTCTTTGTGCCAAAAGGAAACAAATGCTGGTGGTGGCTGAAGTGTCTTCCCTTTCCTAAGCAGGTATGCATTTTAGCATGGTTGTCATTACATCATTTTACACCACCTCTGTATTTGGAACTCCCTGAGAGATCAATAAGCAGTTGGCACCATCTCTGGGTATTGGCATGATGGGCTTTTCTGTTAATTTTTTTGCCAGAAGACTTTTCTCCAACAAGAAGAGCTACCAGAAAAGCTAATATATGGCTAGTCACAAACCTAAAGAAAATGCTTGCCTGATAGAAATGACATAAGTAATCAAAAATGAAAGATGATAGAAAATAACTGTACTTACTATGTGCCGTGCTGCAAACACTCCATCAACTATTGCACAACAGAACGCTGCTACCACACCAAAGCTGATAAACACGATGGAGGCTACTAACTGAGAAGAAAAAAAACAGATTGAGTAATGTTTTCAATATATTTTTTTAAGTAAAACAATTACACTGATTTTTCTAAACGTGATTCTTAAACGACAGTTCCCCCTGCTGTAATACACTTTAGATCAGTGTGGTAGGATGCCAGTCACGCACTAGACAAAAGCAAGAAATTCTTGATGCCGAATTGACATATCATAGAGGAGTTTAACTCTTTCTAGAGGAAATTAGGTCAGCTGTTAAGAACCATTAAATTCAATGGTGATTTCTTCTGAATCAGCTTATTTAATGAAACAGCAGCGGTGTCTGTAGGGACCATGGCAAATAGCTGCATTCTTGTCTCACATCAATCTCTAGAGCTTTACTGCAGTGGCAGTAGTTCCCACATATAGATAAAGACATTGTAGTAAGTTAATAAATAACTCATGAACTCTCAGAAAGTTTTTGTCATCACAAAATCACAGAATGCTAGGGGTTGGATGGGACCTCAAAACATCTTCTAGTTCAACCCGCTTGCCAGAGCAGGATCACCTAGAGTAGATCACACAAGAACTCGTCCAGGTGTCCCAAACAGCTTATGCTAACTTATGCCACAACAAAAACAGTGACTTACAGAACTGGAAGGGCTGGGGTGCACTGCCTTGGTCCCTGCTCTTGTTGGGGCTCCCTCCCTTGCCCCTCTGTCTCAGAGTGGGCACAGCAGAGCACAGCAGAGCTCAGTACCTGCCCCAGCTCGGCACAGACAGCACATCATCTTCGTTACCCCACCAGCCACAGCTTCAGACCTCCCAAGCTGCTTCGTTCACTAAGTGTAATTAGTTCGTTATCAACAGGACTGCGCAATGCTGAAGCACTGGTGGCGGTCATTCGGAGAGCTTGGGCATGGGGGAAAGGCTGTGCAGGCTGGGCAGGCTGAGCCCCCTGCTAGCTGTGTGCACTTTATCTCGAAGGGTGACTCCAGCTCCAGGTCCAGCAGCAACTGCAGGGCTAGCACAACCTCGGATAGGGCAGCTGCCCAATTCACTCTGAAGAGAGCAGAATCACAGAATCATAGAATCACAGGATGTTCGGGGTTGGAAGGGTCCTCTAGAGATCATCTAGTCCAACCCCCCTGCTGGTAGGACTCAGAAAGACTGAGCACTGGTATGCTTCTCTGCCAGAGACCCGTCAGTGTGCTGTTGGCACACACACACACTCTTGAGATGTCATTGGCTTGCTTTGAGGACATGTCTGAAGGATGCAGTGCTGTAAACAAGGTGAGATGAAGTGAGTCCTGAAAGAGAAACCCTGTAGATGCCTGGCAAGGCGCTACCTTTGGGCTCATTAACCCCAACACCATCAGATGAGGGAGAGATGCTGTCACTCCTTCCTCTCCCAAAATAGAGAGTTTTGCGATTTTGAGGACTCTGCACCTTGAGTTTGGATGACTGAGTACCTGCAGGATATAAGGTGAACCTAACATGCACTCTATAGCTATGTTTTTAATATAATTTAACGTACATCTCTCACGTCTCTGGCATTCTTCACATAAAATCACAACAGGAACTCTTTGAAACATCCTATATCATAGGATGATTTTAATTTACAAGAGTATTAAGTTATAATTAATAACTGCAACAGATTAAAAAAATCACTTGAAAAGGGACAGGACAGCATCCTTAACTGATAGAGCACATGGACTAAGATTTCAGTTAAGAATTTGAAACCTCTTTGCTATTAACTAGTCCTTAATTGCTCCATCAAAATATGTATTTCAGAAATGCCCAGGTACAGATTACCAAAATTACATCCATACAGTTCATATATCCCTTTTACCTATAAAGAATCCATATGTCCATTACCTCACTGTTTCCACATGTGTAAAATTTGTATGGCATCACAAACCCAACTGAAAAATGGATTCTAGTCTATGTTAGGCTAAGAAGAGTACAATGTCAGTAGTGTTAACAGGGGACACAGCACTGGGCAGCTGTCCAGAAAAATCTGGGCAAGTAAGAAATTACAGCCATATAACCCCGTAACACAGGACACACACATCTAAGCAATATCAAATATTTGGGGAAATAAGAGCTCTCAGTGAATCAGCAAAAAGTGCAACTTAAAAGCAGAAGAAACACAGCTTTCAAATGCTTTCTGATACACTCTTTTAACCTTGCATTAGCTCATGGCTTTCAGCTCATGTAATCAGAGGTGAGACAGCACTGCCCCAGGGATTGATTGCTGTGTAATTGGAATCCTCAGCATGGGGAGGAAAGGGGCACACAGAAGTGACTGAGGCTGCTGGTACTGGCTGCTCTTGGGAACCTGCTGCATTCCCCCTGCAGCCCGCTCCATCCTGCCGTAAGGATGCCGAAACCCTAAGAAAGCCCTATTGGCTGCATCACCCTTCAACCTGCACTATCCCTTGGCTCTCCAGCATGGTGGGTCATGTCTCATGAATCTGGTTGTCTAAAGATCTTGGCGTGCTACTCATCAGATTGAGAAGGCTGTGGGCTCCTTGTAGAGAGCTATTAGCATTGCTGACCAGTGGGCTGTGCTGCCCTGTGGCAGCTGCATTTGCTACCGGCCTCGATCTCTTTATTTAAAAAATCAGCAGTGGTTAAAAGTTCAGGTTAAGTCATTACTGTCTGATAGCTTTATCTTGTTTTTCAAGTTATAGCAGTCAATCAAATAATTAGTGGGCTTAGCCAGGTGTTTCCAAATCGCCTGAGCTCAGGATGAATTTACTGGAAGCTGACCTCAAGGTGGATTTTCATTTCACACATGAGCAAATTATTGATGACCTACAACCCCCAAATCAACTTTTTCCACTCAAGGAAATAACTTAAATCACCTAATGAGTATGCTGGCTTTTCAGTTACAACATGTAACTGTAAAAGACCTCATATAAAGTGCACAGTAAATTGTAGTACAGACAGGAGCTATGGATTTGGCTTTCACTCTTTGGTCATGTTGGTGGTCATCTACCCATTCAAGCAGCTGTATACAACAGAGTCTGCTGTTTTCATCCATACCTACTAGAAACTGCTTCAGTGTGTAGTCCCTTTGAAAGTAAGAGGAACATTTCTTGACTAAAGTAATATTTATTACAATGCTGAAGTGGCAGAATGTGACACTCAGAGATTCTTATGAATTAAATTGCCTTATATATGTATTTAGATGAAGTAATAATAGAAGAACAATACAAAAAAAATCCTTAAAATAGAATTACAGATTTATATTCTCTCTCAAACCTCCCATTGCTTACTGAGAATATGAGAAACACATAAACAAAGTACAAAATCATTTACTTCTAAAAATTGCAGCCAAGACAGCCAAATGAAGAGCTGTTGTAAATTCAAAAGCTAATTTTCCTGAGTGGTAGGTGATTGCTGGAGTTGTGAGTTCATGAGCCTAAGACTGTCAAGAAAGAAAAGCAGTGCAGTTCATTTAAACAGAGAGAAGTCTTGTTGACAGGTAAAAGAAATAACACAATAGTGATCCATCACATTATCTCATCTCCATTTTTAACAGCAGTAAATTTTGTTAGGGAAGCTGGTCATGGGTGCATTCTACTGTCCAAAATGCATCTGGAATGGGTACTTGGCAACCAACAGTCTCCCACAGCGATTCCCAGGCACGGTTTCGGAGCTGAGAGTTGGCCACAGATCAGACCCAACAGGGAGTTTGACGGGGTCACCCTTGGCTGCAGCCACGCTCTCACATACCCACCACACCTCAGGTCCCCAGGGTCTCCGTGTGCTGAATCACACGCTGCCAGCACTGCGTCCCCGCTGTGTGACACACAGAGACGTGCAGCCAACATTTGCCCAGCAAATCACATTGCTCCCCGGCATAAGCACCCACTTGCTACGGGCTGGTACCTTGCTGGCTGTTTCGAGCATCCCCGTGAAACACCTCTGTCAGGCTCACTAAGCTCCAGGTCCCTGTTCTCGCACATACCTGGTTTCCTCATGGCTCTAAATTTAGCCCTTACCTATTCCCAGTCAGAAGGCACAACTGCTCAGATAATGGCAGTCATTTCTAGCACCAGATGCTGTGTGAGATGCCTCATTCTCTCAATTTAGACTAAGTAGATCTGAGATTTCAGAAAGTGCATGGATTTTTGTTTTCAAAATCACCTTGGTATCAGGTGTAAGTTAAATTACATCTAGCAGACTCACTTTACTCATGTTAAATGGCCACTTTTTCATTGCACAGCCTCCAGTGTCTCCAAGCATTGTGCTGTTCAAGTCTCTCTGGGATTTTTTTCCAGGCAGAGGAAGAATCAGCATTACCCTCATCAATGCAAATTGAGAAACACTGTCATCCAATACCTTTTGCTTTGGAAAGTGAAGGCTTTGCAAAAGGCTGTGTAACATACCACAGGTTTGTAAAGCCCTTTTTGTCCCCGCGCAGGTTCAATCAAATGTATTTGGAAAAGAAATGCATGGGGCAGATCGTTGCAGGCTGCTCCTAATACTACATTCCCCAAAATACAGTTTAATACTATGGGCTTTTACTGGCTTGATTTCCCCATGTCTCGAAGTTCAGAACTTAACACAGGCTTAAATAAATCTGCTGCACTTTTTCAATATGCTGAGGATGAAGATGTAAGAGCAGAAGTTTACAAAAAACTGTATTGCAAATCCAAAACAGAGACTTTCCACCCCTGGTGCAACCCCAGCCAGGAGCTCCATCTGTTACCATGGCACCTCAGCAGGGTTGTAGATTAATAGGCCACAAAACTAAGACAGTTAAATTCATTGCATTGCATTTCAGATGCTGCTATCAAGTAAATGCTGGCTGTCTTGTCAGGTGGGAGAGTATGAAAGTACTTTGAATTGTGAGTTTATTTTCTCTAACTTGGAAAGTCTTCTTTCGTGTGGCCCCTTACCCTCCAACAATGGCCACTTGCTGTGATGAAAATTAAGCTCAGGCAAGGCTCCTACTACACTGGTTTTCACAGCTCGGCTAATTAGGGGGTTTCTCACTACACCAGTTAATGTGCTTCACAATATATGGCCTGCCAACTTATTCTTTCCAAAGGCTGGTTCTTCAGTAATAGCGTTGCTGTAATTGAGGCTCTGCTGGAAGGCTGTCACACCACAGGAGATAAGATTATGTCATGTTCGTTATTCATTAATGTCATAGTACTAGTTACAATGACACAAATTATCAAAGACCTAAAACTGCCCAAGGTATGCCTGAAGATCTGTTTCCTAGACTGGATTCCAGATGAAGGAAGTAAAATAAATGCAAAATGCCTCTTGGTTTTAAGAGCACCAGTTTTGGTACAGCTCAGGAAGACAAGGGCTGGGGCTGGGATCACGTGCATAAACACGTAACTTGCCTTTCTGTAAATACACCTATCAACACAGCCAACAACCCACAGCAGATACCTGTATTATCAGGAAGGCCTTCTGACAGAGATGCTGCACGCACGCATGACATTGTGAGGTGTTCAGATCAAGTTTGGTGTTTAGATCAAGTGACTAAATTGAAACCTACTGCACTTCCGCAGTATCGTCACTGCTGAATTCAGTGAGTCCAGGCATATGTTGCCGAATATCACCAGCCACAACACAGATCTTTAATTCAGACTTTCTTCCCTCTTGCTGTTGCTAATAGCACCTCAGGGCATACACCTGAGCTGATATGACTGCTCACCGCTGTCTGAAAGAGCGCCCTGCTCTCTTGTCCTTATTTTAACTCCCTCCCCACCAGCCCTCCCTCCTCCTCTCTCTCCTGCATACCAGCTCCTGTGCTTGCCCAAAGGCGCAGCAAACTGGTGCAACTCCCTCACACTAGGCAGAAGACTATTTGTTCCCCCAAAATGAGCCAAATCAGGTAAGTCCAAGAGAGACGAGCACTAGTTCCAGTGCAAATGAGAGGATGAGATGGTGTGACAAAGCCAGGAGGAAAGGAGCAGAAGCACTGGCAGCGACTATTAACTTGTCTCACCTATTTCACGGAATTTGCACTTCTAGGGATTATCAAAGTAAAAGCTAGGTTTTAGCCATAATGAATAAATGATAAGGACTGGGGTTATGTTGCTGTTTGTGGTCAAGGAGACTTGTTTTACCTCCTGTGAAGAAGTCCGCTGTTTTTCAGTATCGTGTCAGGTATAATTAGGAAAAATAGCAACAGGAAAAGGCCAGTTGGTGTAACACAGGCAGGGAAGAGGTCCCATGAGAAATTTAAACAACCTCACATGCATAAAAAGGCAGAGTTAATTAGATAAACAAATGCTGGGAACGAATACAGGAACCACATGAGAGGTATCAATTATTATGCCGAGAATAAAAACCCATCAAAATCCACCTTTAAAATAAAGATGTTCTTTTCGTTCAGAAAATTTCTTTTTTTCTTGTCCCAACCCCTGAAAGGCAGAATGGTGAAAGGTAGAATTTGCAATATCTTTTGTCACACCTTAGATACTCACAGATAATTTATATCATGCTCACAGTTAATTTATATCATATGTAGACATAGCTAATGCATATTGCTTTCTCTTTTTATCATCCAGTGGTGTTGATGCTCAACTTTTTCAGGTAATTAATCAGTTAGGCTACTGACAAGGGCAAGGGACTGTAAAAGTACCCACGGACAAGGAATGTGCAAGAGGGTGACTTAAGGATCCCGGTTCTCACCCAGGCTCAGAGCGCTTACACAGCACAGTTGAGCCAGACAACAAAAAGAGCTCAAGTTCTGAGTTTGCTCACTCCAGGCACACACAGAGATCTTTAGGACACAGACTGTTTCTTAATTGGTCGGATAAACACATTTCTGAGTTATTGGGAACATTACTTGCTGTGACAGTTAGTTACGGAGATGAGGAAATGAGCATCTGATCACACTGCCACCTGCCCAGGGTTGTGCGACAAGTGTGCTGGGTCCCAGGACAGGAGGTGGCTCACACAGAAATCTTTGCTTGTCATTTCTCTTTAGGACGTGAAAGGCCATGGTTCAGAACTGTCCCTCAAGCACTGCTGTTGTCAGGCTCCTCACAAGGTCTCCCCAGCCATCCACACACAGAGCAGCTCTCCCGCACTCCTTCCCCGCTCCCTGTCAGCCGGCAGTGGCTGTGCCCTTCTCACAGGTGTTGAGTACAGCAGCTTAACTCTTTGGCAACTCCAGTCATGTAGAAAAGTGGCACAGAAACATTTTGCCTTAACATTGCACTATTAACTCTAATATTTCCTCGGTCTAGGTATCTCAGTTGATTTCATCCTCTAGATATTCACTTTGCACTACTCTTTCTGTAGTTTATCTAACCTGATAAAGCGTTTGAAGACAACTTCTGTGAATGATGCAGCATAAAACAAAGGTTTATTTTCTTGTATTTTTGTCTTCAAGCAATCAAAGAATGGTGGGAATTAAATCGAGAGCCATTATGAAACATGAAACAAAGTTAGTCAGAAGGGTTACCTGATTAATATTTTCTTTCTTCTCTCATAATCTAGTATCAGCTAAAAAAAAAACCAGACTTAAAAAATCCAGGATACTATTTCAAATTGTTTTATAAGCAAATCTTTACTAGAATGACCAATCTACTGCATGATTATACCTCTACCAAGCAATTTCTGTGCACTTAAAACTTCAAAACTGGAGTCATTATTACATTGCAATCACAGAATGAATTTGATATATATGTAAATGAACACATATTAAATTCCAGATAATTCACTGATGAGTAAACACTTGTCTTGATTCAGTTAGAAATGTCGCTAGGTCTCCTAGTGACAGGGAGTTTGGGACAGTCTTAAAGTTCCAGCCACTGATAGGCCAGCAGATGCTACTAAAACAAGGTTGCAAGAAAGACTGAACTGTACTTGATCCATATTTTTCAAGACAAGAACCAGAATGCAATCTAAAAAAGCTTTTTTAAAAAAATTGCCTGGGGCCAGATTAGTTATTGGAGCTCTTTTAAGCTCACACAGCTTCTGAGGACCCCTGATGGTATCCCAGTAACCATGACCACAGTTGCTGACTTATTGCTGGCAGCAGTGTATCTCAGCTTCATTCACCTCGTTCAAACAATGCTGCTGCACTTTCTCCCTAGTCTGAGCAGATACAACCTCCCTCATGACTGACCCTCGCTAGTCCAGCAGGTGCAATACATGTGCTCCGTTTCACCCACGTTTTAGCTGCTTATGACAAGATTTTTTTTTAAATAGCTGCTCTACTTTTCTTTCAGCTCATTAAAGAGGGTGCAGACTATACGACCAAACTCCTTCCCCCTGTTTCAGCTTCTCTCTGCTAGGCAGAGGAGCACCGAGGTTTTCCCGGGCGGTTCAGAGGAAGCGAGCTTCTACAGGCAACACTGCTCTTCTACCACCTTCTCCTCATCGTGTGAGTCCTTATCCCCCCATTCCAAAGTGACTTTTGGAATCAGAGTTCGCACCTCCAAATCATTACTGTTTCAAGAGCTGTCTTTTGGCAATATACTATTTCATTCATTTTCGCCTTTTTACATCTGTGCTTTTTTTAGCTGTTTATTTTGTAGGGGGGTGTTGCTGCATTCTAGGGCAAATCAAATGAACTGATTCCAGATGACTTTTGAGAACAAAATTATTGGAGCCTCATGGCTTGACTCACTTGTGCAGATACAAGTATAGACTAGGGGACACCAAGAATGGAAGAGCACGCCTTCACAACCCAGATGGGCCTGTGTTTGGGAATCAGCTAGGCTCTGCTCAGTAGAATCACAGGGTGTGAAGCCTCAGTATGTATTTCTGAAGCGGGAATGTTGCAGTGCTCCATCCAAAGTGAAGCTGTAGTTCTTATCCAGGCGGCTGGGTGGAACCAGTTGTGGTGTTTTATATGTGGCGAAGCTGCTAAGAAAATTCTCCAAAGGGGTAGATTTCATCACACGTAACTCCAGCTACTTAAAATAGAAGCATTTGTCTCAGGTGGTAATCTGTGCTCCTCTGTAGTCAACAGAGATCCAGAGACTTTCAGACACCTACCATAGATTGGAATTAATTACCTTCTGATGGTATCCATCTTTTTTTCCACTGACAACAGAGGGAGCCTAGGTGAGGAAGTATCTATGCTGCCAAAACCAACATCTTGTCAATACTTCTTTCATTCCTCTGATGTTGCCTGCCCTGATTTGTGCGTTCTCTTCTCCATTTTCCTTTAGTTATTTGCTTGGTACTTGCAAAGAGGGGAGAGGAGTAATGTGAAAGAAGAGAAGGATGCTTAGGATTTGACGAAGACAGAGTGATGTTAAATGGAAAAGAAAAAATCAGCTGGATTTCACAGATAGAGAAATGCTAATGGTTTTGGAACCAGCCTAAGAAAGCTTTAGTCCAGTAAGCACCTCAAATGGGCAAGAATTGCCCCCTGCAAACACCAACAAAAGCACTTGTGTAAAAATGGTTAAAAATGTTTGCAGATTTAAAGATATCAGATACAGTCAAGAAGTAAAAACTAAATACAGCAAAAAAAAAAGGAAGGTGAGCAAAAGTGAAACATAATTTTAGACTCACTAATCAGCAGTGCTGACCTTATAGGAATCCATCAAATACTTCCTTTCACGGATGCTCTTCTATTGATTCAAATGGAACAAGATAATTTTATCTCTTAAACAGAAGTAGCTGTTCAGAGCTTTATGAGAACAGTAAACCAGAAATAAATACCATATCATGTGTCATAAAAGTTTATGCTGTCTGCTCAAAAATGGTAGAACTGACAGAGGTCAAGACTACTACAGCTGACACCGTTTTAGTGGCAGGAACTTTTTTTACACCACTGTTAATGTCTTTACAAATCCTCTTTCATGGTACAGTGACTGCATTGGTTTCTGAAGACACACTCTTTATCAGAAATGCATTACAATTAAATTACAAGCTTTCATTTAGTGAAGTTCTGCCTACAGAGCCTGGAAGATTGTATCCGACCAACAAGGTTACTCATCTGTTTCATTTGATCTTCTTCAACAAGAGGGTCAGAAACCACCTGTCCTTTTCATAGCACACACCCCACCTCACCTTCTGCACTATGCACACACTAGCACTTATCCTGGATTCCTTACCAAGATGTTTTATACCCTGCTCCTGCTTGCTAGGGAAAGTAATTGATTTCTTTATTGTTCAACAAACACATTTCATGGGTCATAAAATTTACTTTTGTTTTCAGCTGGGTGACAGTAATGCTTTCATTACATAAACAGCACTAGATGTTTTCTAGCTGGCAGTTAAAAAGTGCCTTATTATGCACTTAGTTCTGTGTGCTGTTTCCAAGCACAGATCTTAAAGGAACCACACCCCAAAAGACTTCCACTTCATAAAATGAAGGACTTAAATTGAATTGGTGGTTTGAGTCTCTGACTCAAAAGAACCATGCCAGCCTTTAAAGATTGTAGTGTTGAAAATAAGCTTTGCTGGTGCACACAAATTTTCATACCTACATACATGTAGGTAGGTATGTATGTATGTCCCCTCCGTTTCTACAGAATTTAAGCTTCCAGAAGTAAACTGAAGGCATCCTGGTTGCCAAGAAAGCTCTCCAAACAGAAGCCAAAGTCTCTCTTTCCTAATATTTTCCCTTTGTAATAAATCTTCCATTTCTTTCTACCTATAACAGTGACAACATGGTAGTTTCTTAACTGAGACTGAGCTAATGCTGTGTTGGGTCACAAGGTGGGGAACCTGGAGTTGGTAAGACTTGGGACTGGTACAACCAACAGACCAGCAGAGGGTTGTACGAGAAGCAAAGAATTACTGTTCTAGGCTGCAGCTGGATGTACTTGGTGGCATCTCTCTAGGTTTGTCAGACAGACATACCCCTGATGATGGAACAGAACGATTACTAGAGACTTGATTGTACTTTCCATTACAGCTTTACTAGATAAACCATCCTGGCAGACAAGTGCAAAAAGCACTCTGTAAAATACAGTGTCAGTGGCATAGTGGTAGAGACATTTTTGTCATCATACCAGGTATTTGTCAGCACATGTCAGCTGTAAATACTTGTGAACATATATTACACATTGTATATTAGAATATCACAGTATATTGTTGCGTTATAATATTTAGATATAAATATGTATTTGCATGACTAGCTGAGGAATCTGCACTGATAAAATCTGAAATCATAGACCTGCAGATATGTGACATGAAATACTGATCTATAAGAAGCTTGGCAGAAAAGAGCTGAAACATCCCCCATCTCCTTTGGTAATTCAGACACTGAGAGCATCTATTTTTGTCTTTGAGTCCCTGAACTTCAACATTCTCAATACATTGTGAGGAAATGTATACAACCTAACTTCAGGCATTTAACTCACTGACAGCACTTAGATGATGGTTTCACAGCATAGTGAGCTGATGCAACACTTCATTTCTAGCAAAAAAGGGACAAGTCTTATTCTCTCCTCCCACAGGCTCCTCTCTACTCTCAGCCATGCAGCCCCACCAGTTGCTTTTGCCATGTCTGATGCTTACTTGGCTATGAGCCTTTTAACTCGCTAATCCAGCAGAAACTATTTTTGGCTGAGACAAGGAAGAGGAGAAGAAGGAGTTTGCAAGATAGAGGAAGGAGGAAGAGAGGGAAGAGAAGAAAGGAAGACCCTTTTGTGTCAGTGGATATTTATAGTTAGCATAAAATGGAAATCCTTACTTTAAATGCACAAGGTCAAAGAACAGTAATAAAGAATTCCAAAATATTTTACTCAGCCCTTCATTCATGAGATGTATAACTCTAGTAACAGCAAAATATCTCTCATAATATTAAAGAATCATGTTATTATGATAACTAAAATAAAGAACTTTTCAAGTATTTACGTTTTTATTGCCCATAAAACTTCCTTTTTTTAACTTCACTTGCCTTCACTTTGGATGGTGCTTTCATACCTACAGACATACATCTGTCCTCCTCCTCTTCAGCTGAAATAACTGAGCCTTCAAAACATCTCCAGCTATCCATCTCATTTCTACCTATGGCTTTTCTGAACACTCTCCTGCTTTAGAAGGAATAACACAGACTTCCTAGACCTGTCATGGAGAAACCACATTCAAAATCCTTCCCTGAAAGGACTGAAAAGACATCACAATGCTGTTTCTTGCAAATAAGGCAGCTAATACCCAAGACTGTACCATGTTTATAGCACAAAAGAAGAGCGGACAGTCTATACATAGGCTGCTCTAAACTCAAAACTGGGCAGAATTATAGTATGATATCTTTTGTAATCTCCTCAGTATTATAGAAGAAAAAATAATTGTTACTTAACATAGGATTCTTCCTACCACACTTTTTCTATCTGAAACTAGAGTCTAGTCTAAATGACCTTTCAAGGCTCCTTCCAGAACCTAAGGAGAGAACAAGATGCCTCCAAAGGGCATCTCATCACAGAGGTCTAAGGGTTAGGCATAAGAGAGCAGGAAGATGCTCTCTAAGAATAAGCTGCTTGATCTTACCAGCTAATAAGATGCTGTTACATTTTGAAAGGGACAAAGACACTTAAAGAAGAACCATGCTCGAGCTCATGCAAGTGTCGGTGTCAGCCTATATTGATTATCTTTATATAAATCTCCTTGTCTGCTTCTGAAATGCACAGTTAGATCACACCACAAAATCCAGCACACACTTATGACTGAAAAGGTACTAATAGGTCTTTTCAGTTTTAATAATTTTAAAGGTCTAATCAAAATAAGGGTGATTGCTAATTTCTTCCATTATCATAATTTTTGTATCAGCATTAACTGGTTTTCCTTGAACTATGTGAAATATGAGCACAAAAACCAATCCCGTTAAAAAAAAAGAAGTGCTGTTGACCTTCTCAGAAACTTGAAATCAGGGGAGAAGTAATACCTTGGTAATGACAAAGATTGCCTTTATATTATCTGCATTTCTCCTGCACTACAGTAAAGAGATCTTCCATTTATTTGTGCAGGAACATCAAAGATAGCCTCAGGAGACCTACAGAATTTCAATATTTTTTCTCTTTTATGTAAACAAGCTGCTTTAATTAGCTTAATATGTGATATGGAATCTATCAGCAATTAGCAACTTTGATCAAAATCTGCACTAAAGGCAGTTTCTTCCAGGATATTCTATTTGCATGAAGAAATGATGAAGTACAACATGTTTGAACAGAGCAGAGCAGATATACATATCAGTATCTTTTGGGGGGTTACATATTAATAATCACCACCTTTACACAAAAAATCCAATGGGCATTTTCTGATAGACAGAATCTATTTACAACATGTATCAGTTCTGAAAAGCGAAAGAGCTTTGGCTCCTCTGAAAACTTGCTCACACATGTAACTCCTTTAAAAAAGCTCTTCTTCTGAAACATGCAAAGTCTAGTGGCAAGACAATAATCAGAGATAATACTGAAGTACTATCTCACATACATCGCAACGCAGGGTAGGAACGCAGGCATTGTCAGGGAAGTCTATCAACAAAAAACAGGAGAGAAAATTACTGCTTTGTTTCTCCAACTTGTGCTACACTTGTTTTTCAGCACTTAATTTGAAATATAATTATTGTTGACAGACATTGGGAAGCAAGCATATTAAGGGACCTAAACTTAGCATCCCTTGAGAAGTCTGAATAAATAGCTTCGCCTCTTCTATTTGTGTGCAGAGCTCCTTGTTCTAAACTTCCTCATGTTTTCAATTTCCACTTTTGTCAGAAGCAATGCCTCCTCAGCTAAAATCACCACAGCTGTCTCTCTGAACAAGTCAAGGACCAGGCTGAGCCAGCTGTGCATTAGGTTTGACATCTGAGCATGTCCTAGACATGTCACCAAGAAAATTAACTGTGTGTTAGTATGAAGAAAAAAGAAGCAAGATTTGGTAACGGATGAATTCACATCTCAGACCTGCTGCAGACAACCGTCGTCATCACAAGTAGCACTGAGGTTTGCACTAATTCGCACATTCTGATGTGTCACTCTTGCTTCTCTGACCCCTTCCCACCCTCCTCGTGTCCTCTAAGTTCCTGGACATCCTCCCACCCCCCACCTGCCTTTGCCGCTCTCAGCTGTGGCTCTTGGGGTGACTCCCACAACCCTACCAAGAATTCTTGAAGGCAGCCTCGTGATATTGCAAATGTTCAAAACCCTGACACTTATTATGGCCCCCTTGTGTGCTCCAATCACTCTTGTAGGCATTGCAGCTTTAGCATGCTCATTTTCAGCCTCATGAACAGCATGGCTTAATGAGACTGGCATTGGAAAGATGTGTGAGTGGAAACTGTGAGCCAGTGCTCGGTTTAGTCATCAGGTTGGCTAAAAACTGTGTGTAGGGTGTCTTATTGACGTTGCACATTTAGAGAGTGCTTCGTTCCTGGGTGCTAGCTCATGCCACCTCCACATTTAGCCAAGTAGAAGCCTATTACAGCACTCTCTCAGTACTGCTTCCTGCTCTCAGCTCAGTTCTGCTACCACGAAACCCCCGCTTTTCTTGCCTTCCCCACCCCTGTGTGCAATTGCAGCATCTCATTTTCTAACTGGAAATACTTTGTGCTGTAAGGTGAGGAGGTGGCAAGCAAGCAAACAAGCAAGGACACTTCAGGTGTTATAATCAAGTCCATTTGATTTGAGCAGCATCATATTTTCCACCTATACAGTGTACTAAGTGTGCCTTTGGAACAAAACAACCTAGAGCTATGCTCTGTTCTCCGATCCGTGACCTGCTTTACAGGGGGCAAGAGAGGCAGAAAGGGACAGCAACATATTATTCTTTTTTTTTCTGCTGTTTGCCAGTTAGAAACATCCCAAATCAGTGCAAATCTTCAGCCAAAGAGAGATTTTGTTCTGTCAGTGCCAAGTTCTGCATCACAGAGCCAAGTACAAGTGCTAAGAGCTGAAGTGAAATCATGCTGGGTCAATGAGGCAGAGCCTGCTTCTGCAAGTAGCAGTTCCTGTGAATTAAGGGTTATACCTTGGTCAGCACACTGAACTCCCACTGCGGGCCCTGGGATGCCAAGAACAAGGTCAAAGGGGCGCAACGTTATTAACGTGTTTTTTTAAGAACAAACCATTGTCCATTCTGCCTAACTGTACTTTTGTTCTTTCTCAAATCCCGTGCTTGTCTTTGCTGAGCGCCAGGGTTTTGCCACACAAGTTCTGCTAATCGTTACATATTTCATACTGCACTTAGCATTTCCTCAACCATGAATAAATCTGAATTTGCAGAGGATAGGTTACAAGGAAATAGAACTTCAGGACAAAAAGATAATAGATTTACAAAGAAAAGTTCAATTTAAAATAGATTTTTTTCTAGTGTAATTGAATCTATATTCATTTTCAATTTTAAAAAACAAAAGTGAAATATTGAATCATTAACAGGACAAGACAATTGTCAGAGCTACACTGTGCTAAACTCAAACTATATGTAGTAACTGCTCAAATGAAGTCCAGTTAAAATATAAGCAACTGAGTAAATGATTTCTATTCCTTCCTACTCCCTTTTGTCCTGCTGCAATGCATGGAATTTTTAGTTACAGGAATATGACATTTCTGTTACATTTCTGTGCTTACGTAAGTCATTACAATCTTGTTGATGGCTGCAAATTTGTTAAAGCTGCCCTAAACCCGTTCAATTGAATATACTCAGTTACACCCCAGGGAACAATTACTGCCCTCAGTTGCAGTATGACATAAAACCTTTCAATCTCATTTTAGTAATGGCTGAAAAAAAGCATCTTGGCCTTAGCAAAGATAAAGTTAAAAGGCTTAGCCCACTGTGGCTAGTACTCCACATAAGAAGCATAATCAAACTTTCTAGCTATTTTCTCAGTCTGTTCACCAGAAAACCAATCTTTCAACAGCCAGGTCATCACTAATTGTTACTAGCAGAAAGAAGTTTTCCTTGTTCCATGCTGGGAAACGCAAACAGGCACTAATGCCAAACACACTGGACACTTGTTTCTCTACAGTCTTTATCGTAAACGACACAACATGTTGAGCATTACATGGTTTAACCACTGCTTATCCATCTAACCTCTTTTTCGGTCATTTTGCTTTCTGCAAAGGACAGAACTGATAGAAAACTAAGAGGCAGATTACAGCTAAAATGAAAGATAAAAGAACTCTAAAATGCTATGCCTGTTAGTAAAGTAGCATGAATGCTGTGGAAGACAAACCTGTCCACCACTGAGTCTGCAACTTGGAATCTGCCATTCATCCTGGTCTCTGACCTAGAAATCAGGGGCAATAACTATTAAAATCAAATATCTGTTTTATTAGTAACAAAATTACTGAGGCCTGGCTTGATGCATATTTTTGTCCGGTCGTGTCCCATTTGGATTCTCTTGTGTTTGGTAAGAGGTGAGCTGATATGGCAGCCTTTACCACTAGGGGGGAACTCATTCATAATTTTCTCCTCTACCCACCTGTGAATTTTCATGAAACTTGAAGGAATTGAACACCTTTGAAGTCTCTACCTCCCTGCTGAATTCACCTGAAATTGGTTAACATATTCAAAAAAATGGAGTAAGGGACAGAGAAAGACACAGACAAACATCATGGCTTTATAAATCTCACTCATTTGGGAAACTCATGAAGGAACAAAAGTTAAAAGCAGGGGAATATTTGCGAATACATCACTGAAATTTAAAAGCAATGCAAAAAACTGATACTATGAAAGAAGTTTGCCTACGAACAGTGAGAACAAGACTGTATTTACAAAGAAAACAGGATATCGTAACAGACTATTTGTAAGTGAAGTAGCTACTTGTTAGTAAAACATAAAGTGAACCCATCATTTCCTCCTCTGAGCTTAATGCCACTCTTGATTTGCACCAGTGAAGGCTCTGCATTATGAAATTAATCATATTTCATGATGCTTGACTACAATCAGTCTACTGTAAAGTGCACATGGGACATGCTGTTCTTCAACCAAGACACTACTATTTTTGTCAAGTACAAGGAAAGTGTAAAAATTTCCACAAATTCAGTCCTCCACACCTTCTTTTACCCACATGTCCCAAGGAGTTCCTATGGCTTTCTCACATAAATAAAAACAAGCAGTTTCCAAAGTCAAGCTAAATCTAAAAACCAACCACACAGAATTGTCAGATCCTGTCTGATCTAGCAAGGGAATCTTCTAGCAAGGGTTTATTTCTTCTTTTTAACATATATAGTTTCAGGAAAGTGTTTCTGACTTAAACTTCTTGCATAGAATGAGATCACTTGTTACAGTTGAGCTGATCTTGTGGATAGTTTCTGCCCAAACTGCCACGACCCACGCATTTTGTCTCTCCCCATCTTTTCCAGAGCTACATGGTCCTGGCCAAGCTCTGCCACTCATCTGATTCTGCCCTGGGTCAAGTCAACTCACTAAACCAGTGGAAAAGTAACTCAGTAAAAAAAGCACAAACCAGGCTGCTTCTGCCAGAAGTGAAACTATGCCTTGCCTTCTAAAGAGGGAGTCACTGGCCAATTCATGCTTTTTTGAAACCTCTCAGTAATGGTGAAACAAATGAACAACGTTTTGAGGCAGATGCAGTAGGTTTAAGTCAACTGGAAATCCCTGTTTCTCATGTTTTTAAGACATTCTGATACCAAAAAGAAAGGAAAATGAAAAAAGCTGTTACTTACCATCTGTCTTCTGTTCTCTACCAGGTGGATGCCAACAATCCCTAGGAAAGATCCAAAGCCAAGCTAAGGCAAAGAACAAAACCAACAGAAATGCATGAGGTCAGCTTATTTGATCAATACACATCAGTGCACTACAGCGATATGTGAGCTGATGTATCATACAGATGGACTAACTGGGGTGGGTCAGGTTAAAGGGTCAAAGTTACTGCTGGACATAAATCATATAATGTAATGGGGAATGACCAGAACCGCAGGTCTTTGATATTTCAGAGTAAAACTTGTCATGAGGTAAGCAGAAGCCTGTCTAGACATATGCTTCTATAACCGGCTACTGTTAGCATATAGTTTTACACACTGGAAAGCAAAGATTAAGCAAAGTAAGAGAAAAGAACACTTACAGTTAGCCCATACACCATTATTTTGGAAAATTGCAAAGCTTTAGGCAACTGTAGATGAACAGTTTTCCTCAAAAAAAATGGATGTGTTGCTGCCACACAAGCGACCCAAGTTAAAACTCTCAGGGTTGGATTTGTTTGATTTTTAATGCCTAAACGCTACCACACATGCCAGAAAAAGTCCTTGCTAAAATGCCAGAAACACTAGTACAGTTACTTTCAACATGGGACAGCTGCAGCACCAAGAGCCACAGGAGAGGGAGAAGGAAGAGGTGCTGAAGTAAAGTTGGCCTTACTGTTCCTACTACTGCTACTTCAAACTGGCAGGAAAAGTCCTCTCCTTATGAGACAACAGGTGAGATCAGCCTTTCATCAGACCTTCCTGGAGCCAGGGCTCCCACTGGGCTCACGTGGGTTTGGAGAAAAGGAGTCTCCCTGATGCCACACACCTGAGATGGAGCTGGCCACAGACTCAGAAGCAGCCAGAGCTCAGTCCAGGTGTCAACAGGATCTTTCCACAACGCCTCCTCCCTGCTCTGAGGTCACCTCGCTCTCAATCTCCCCGTCACTTCCACACTCCTTGCTCCCCTCCTCACTAGGGCTGATGGTCCTCCCTGCCCAGACATGTTTCCAGTCACCTTCTAGGCTCCCACCCATGGATGGAGCATCACGTTTCTGATAAGGAATCTAAGCCCCTTTTTGGAAAGAGGTCTCTGAATCTGTGTCAAAGCCTCTCATCCAAGCACAAGTTAAGTTTTTAAGGACTACAGTGTCCCAGCCAAGGGCCTGAGCAATGCCCACTCACTCTTCTGTGAGCCGTTGTGCACAACCGCTCACAGAAGAAAGCAAATCTCCTGCAAGCACTTTAACCACTCAGTATCACAACAGGAATTCACCACTCCCTCTCAAGAAAGCAAATTGCCACAGAGTGCTTTGGGGTGATTTATGTGGAAAGGAAGCCCAAGGACTAAAAGCAAAGACTTTGAAAGAGTGCCCAAGTGCACCCATGCTGACAGCTGAATAGGAGAGAGACTTGGAATTATGAGCAAGGACACTCTGTTCAGGGGACGGCAACTTTGTAAATTAAGATAACTACATCAAAATGACACCTGGTTCCAAGGCCCGTTTTTCATCCCAACAGGAACAATCCATAAAGCCCCATTTCTGGCTGATACAGGAGACACAGAGAGGAATAATATTGCCCATGTGAAGAAAAAAGAGCATATACCGTACAATAGCAATTAAATCAGAAGGAGCAGAACCATAGATAGAGATCATGATGTAAGCTACAGCATTGCTGAGATTGGTTTAGGGTTATATCCACTGCTTTTTTGTCTGCTTAGACAATAGGCTATTTGGGTTGGGAACTCTGAGAGTCCAGATAAGGATGGTGACTGGGACAACTGGACCCTGTAAGATTCCTAGTTGAAAGATTATAAAAATAGCAAATGAAAATAATACAAGCAGTAGTCATAGAGAAGTATAAACAGTATTTATAAGGAAGTTAGGTTGAAGAAGCTCCAACTCTGGCTTTGCAGCCCATTGCACCAAGACAGCTCTAAACCCAAACTCATGATTAAGAAGTAATCTACTAAATCATAGAATCATAGAATCATAAAATCATAGAATGTTTCAGGCTGGAAGGGAACTTACAACATCATCTAGTTCCCTTCCAAAATGAAACATTATACTAACTCATCTACACACAGAAATATTTTATCTTAAAATACTTTGGTCATATAACTGCAGATAATGCCTACCACTGTAAAGATGTCTTTAGAAAAAAAGCTTTTTTGCAAATAAATTACAAGCAACCACATATGTAAAGAAGTTAAGGCACCTATCTCTTCTTGAAGCCAACAGGAACTAAGAAGAAGCCCAAATTATGTTATGGATCTAGGCCTGAAGCCCTGCAAATGCTTCTAGATGCAAGTAAATCTATAAAAGTGGATAGTTGTCTTCATATTTGTAGTCCTGTTTAACCAACCTGATCTCCTTCTA